>NW_026057578.1:66361433-66366297 GCF_023721935.1 Panthera uncia
TCTCTCTCTCTCTCTCTCTCTCTCTCTCTCTCTCTCTCTCTTTCTCTCTCTCCCTCTCTTTCCCAACCAGCACCTTTCCCTGGCTCTTTGGTACTCAGGCTAGTGAGAGGTCTGCTGATTTGCCTGAGATGTTACTGAGGGTCCTATTCTCTATTAGCTCACTTCCCAGGAGCCACAATAGGCCTCGGGTATATAGTGGTCTGCAAGGTGAACCTGGGCTGTCATATTAAATAGTAAGTGCAGGGAGAGCAAACATAGATTGTGGGGGGGGGTGTCTAATTTATTCCAAGATTATAACTCGCTCCCTGGGGAGCTGTCCTTTCTTGGGCTTACTTTTCTCTCTTGGTTTTTCTGCTAAACCCAAATAAGCAAGAGGCCTAGACAACAGAATAGAGGTGCTTACAGCAGGGATTTGAATGAAAAGCAGATGATAACTATTCTACCCATATGGGTGGATAGTGCATGTAGAGATAGGGTAATAATTGTTTTAAAGCAAAGCCTTAAGGAAAGGAGATATTTTACACTGGGTCTCTTTTTGGATGGAAAAAATTTCATATAAACACATACCATTTCCTTCTGCTCTCGTTCCCTGAAAAGCAAACTCACAGCAATATTAAGGGACTTTGTTTCTCTCATACTCTCATGTGAGTAGGGAAGTGGGTGTTAAACACTTAAAGAAATTGCTGTTAGGAGAGAGTAGCTAGGGGAGTGGAGGAAGTAAAGGTTGCATTTGATACTAAGGGAGGGGTCCTGGCTAAGTGTTCTGACATACATGGACTGAATTTTTCTCCATCAACCTCTGAGAAGGGGCTGTTAGGGAGAACCCTCTCCTTTTGTTTCTCCCCTCTGGGAAGTGAATTGAATTGCCAGAAAGTCATTGTCCATTGGCCCAAGGGACCCTCCCCACCCCACCCCCCCCACCTCCCTGGAGAATGCATTGTCTTTCATGTTAGAGACTGGTTGGGCTTCTCCCAGCACTCACAGGTTGCATGAAAAGGAGCAAAACAATGAACATACATGTAATTGAAAATGCCAGAAAATCTTTTGGTTCAGACAGAGATGTTACAAGAAAGGTGAGGCAAGGGATGGGCCTGGCGGGGTGGAGGTGGGGGGGCAGCGGGGATAAGAGAATCACTTGGCCCTTCATCTAACTTGTGACTCCTAAACCCTGTCATTAGATTAGCAGCAGCATGATTTTAAGAACAGAAAGTAAGTAACCTGGTGTCTACAGATGGCAATTCCATTCATTGAAACAGATCTGACTTAACCATCTAGAGTCAGCCTTCACTTCCTGGGGCTTGCATTGGCTTCTGTGAAGATTCTTACTGTCAGTAATGCTACTAACATATTTTAAATATTGATGCTTCCCTTTCCTGAAACAGAAGTGATCAGCCACATGAATGTGGAAAACGTAAACAATGTATGTCTCTTAGAAAAGAATAGAAACAAAAATAGAAATGAGCGAATATGGTGTTTCTTCTGCAGTACGTTAGCAAATAATAAGCATCATAAAGAGTTGGGAGATCAGTTTAGGGTCATTTTTAAAAAATAGTTTTCTTGAATCCCAATAAATTAATGAGCTGATGGTTGCAAAGTGTGTAGTGGAGTGGCCCAGAGCTTGAGTTTGGAAACAAAGAAAAGGGTTTGGATCTGAGTTGGATGGTGTTGGTCAAATTATGTACTGTCTCCGAGGCTCAGGTTCTGCCTCTGTGAGGAGGGAATAAAAATACTATTGCCTTTGTAAGAATTACAGGAGATAAAGGTGCAAAGTTTAACGGGACCCGGCAATGAGACCTTAGCAAATATGAGCAATACCAAGACAGATGATGGTGGTTACTTAGTTCATGTTGGGACCCAGGCCCTGTGTGGGTATTTAGATGTATATGCCACAGTGAATCAATTTAAGATCTAGTTGTGAAGAGAAAGCCTAAAACTGAAATCACAAAATGAGCAAAATAACTTTGGAAGCTAAGTGTTGAACTATGACAAAGAGATAAATGGTTCAAGGACAGATGAGGGGTGTGGTTAACCAAGTCTTTCTGTGAGAGGGCCCTTGGCCAAAACCTCACAGTCACAAGGGCTTAATGCTTACATCTTGCGCATTGTTTCTAAATGCGGATTGTAAGAACAATTGTATTGTACAATTTTCAATTTGAATCTCATTACTAAACCACACCTATGGTATAGGATGAAATGACACCATTAAAAAAAAAAACCCTGCAAGTTATCTCATGAATATATAACTATTTTATTTTGTGTTTGTGGGTATGAGTTTGTTAAATATAAGGGCTAAAGGCCCACTGCAATATTTGTTACTCTGTTTTGGCATCTCTTCCTAGGAGAGGGGCGATGCTCTCTTTTGCTGTACCAGACAGGCCCTGATGGTCAATTACAATAGGGACCTAGAAAGAGTGAGAGCCAGGTGGTCTGGGGGCAATCAGGGAAGGTCATGGGACAATGTGAGACAGACTTGAAGATTTCTGGTTGGGAACCCTGAGGCTGCATCTATGCTACCAGGGGGTGGCAAGACCAGAGGAGTATGAGCAATACTCCTAACACTGGGCCAGGCAGCATATCACATGCAGCTCTTATAGTGATCTTGACTTCTTTGGAGATTTTTTTCCTGAAGGGTATTCAGTTCCAGGGTTTTGCCAGCAAATTGGTATCTTTCTCATCCCTGCTGGAATAACTCTTACCTGGAATATAAAATCTCAAACCTTGTGTGCTTCAGCCCAACCCCTTATGCATCCTGATTCTAGTCCTTAGGAAGAAATTCCCTGGCCCTGGAGCTAATGTGTGAGGAGTGTCCAATTCTGGATAGTTTTTCAGTGATGCATGCTATTTCTGAAAAGTAGCCTCTTTTCTGCAAATCCTTCAAATGGGTGTGAGTGTGGACTCCTAGTTACTTTGAAAACAATTTAGGGTATATACTGTTTCATTTTTGTTTTATCTTGCTTTTGAGCAGGGGCTATGTCTACATGGGCAGATGAGTATGTATTAAAGGTTGAACAATAGAGGGGATTATACTATACAGTGAAATGACAACACAGGGAAGCTGTATTAGTGCTGGGGTACTACACAAGAGTGTGATAAGGCACCATCTGAGTGTAACTGTATGTGGATTGTGTCAGTGAGCTCAGGGGAGGTGGAGGGCTTTGAGAACTCCTGATATCCAGTACATTCTATCTGCAATTGAGTCTTTAAATGCCTGGGACATTTTTGTGCAATCTCAAAAATATTGCCCCTCCACTCTTACCAGATCCTCTCTATGATTCATTCATCTTTTTAACCAGTTACCTCCTGGTTTTAGTCTCTGTTTGGATTACCTGCTTTTCTGGGCTTTCTCAGATCTGACCAACCTTGAAAGCCAAAGTGAACAGATGTCCCAATCTTTGTCCTGCCTGTGATGTGCTAAGATCCAAAGATGGATTAGGGAGCCTTGAGTGGTTAGGACATATTGTGGATGGGTGCATCAGTCACTTGAATGGCATTTACGCTTCTCCCATCCAAAGTTGATTTTGATGGTCCCTGGGACATTTATAGGGTGCAGAGTTGGAGACTTGAAGGACAAATCCATATTGGTACCAAGGAAAAGGGGGGCAAATGTTCATTAAACATCAGCTATGAGGCATTATGCTCGGTGTTTTTCATTTAATATTTGGAAGGTCATCTACCATGTGGGTAGCCCTCTCTTGTGAGCCCATTTTCAAGAAAATGAGAAACCCTTCACAATACTGAAGCTGCAATCTAGAATATGCCTAAGGTCTTTCATCAGCGAGGTCTCTCTACAAGTGGATTCTCTTCATGCTGCAGATACGTGGAAGTTTTGGACCAAGTTCTGCGTTGTAGAAATTCCCAAGTGGGGCTCAAGGGATGGACATGGGAAGACTCACATTGGCCGTCTCCAATTTGCAAAGGCACAGCAGTGGCTAGGGTAGGTGAGGCTGGCCTCCATGAGTGCGACAAACTTATCCAGACTGGGAAGCTTTTTCAAGTTGTATGTTGACTTGGCCCGAAGCTTCTTAAGATTTTCTAAGCCATAGCTAGGCAGGGAATGGATCCTGGTTCTTGAAATGTCTCTATAAGGAGAAAATGTAAATAAACCTGATTATTATGGACCTAAAATTTTCTGCTTGGTTAGCAGGCAAAATTGCCGATGTAGTAGTGATATTCTTACACGAGTGAGGAGGGTGATGCCAATTGACCCAACACATCTCAGTCAGATCAATATATAGCTACTAGGACATGTGGTCCCCTAGAGCCCTGGCGCTTGGGTTTGCAGTAGGAAGACTTAGATCAGGGCTCTCTGATTACTGGTTATACACACATCATGCCTGATCTGGGGCTTAACTATAGCCATCTCCCCTTCTATAGTCTGTCTGGAATAGATATCCACTAATTTACATCAATTGAAGAAATGGAAGCCATTTCCTCCCCACTATAAAGCTAGCTACAAAAAAATACTTGAGATGAGTGAGGGTGGAATCTGTGGCCAAATTTCAGAAAAGTGTGAGAAGAAACACCATAAGGGTAAGAGGAGTCTGGTGGACAGTAGAGGCACCCTCAGCACAAAGTTGAAATGGCAATAGAGAGTGGTGATTATGAGTATAGCCAGACTATCCTGTGTATGTATCCTGTCCCTCTACCTATTAGATTTGTGATCTTGATAAAGTAATGTCACTTCTCTATTTCTGTTTCCTCAGCCATAAAATAGGAATGGTAATAATCACAGCTGCCTCAAAGGGTTGTTGGGACAATTAAATGAGTTAAAGTACACAGGAAACTTCCTGGCCAATAAACAGCACTTAATAAATTGCAGATATTTTTAGTAAACACCTCTCTGTCTCTCTCTCTGTCTCTCTCT
>NW_026057578.1:66366307-66380206 GCF_023721935.1 Panthera uncia
TCTCTCTCGGTCTCTTGGTCTCTCTCGGTCTCTTGGTCTCTCTCGGTCTCTCGGTCGGTGTCTCTGTCTCTGTCTCGGTGTCTCTCATACAGTTTTTTTGCCTTGTAGGAGTCTCTGCTTGGGCAAATTAGCAGAGGTCTACATGGAAGTCCCCAGAAATGCGCATTTTAATCAAGTTTGTGTCCCTGGAGGACTTCTGGTAGCCATACCAGTGACATTGGGTGCCTTTCTGGCAGCATGGTTGGCAGCTGCAACTCTCACAACAACCAAGACCAGCTAGTGGCAGCATGGGGCTCTAAATGGTACCAGCTTAGACCTGTTGGAGCCAGCAGGTTGGCCATGAAGGAGTGATTCTGATGGGGGCAGTAGCACGTGATAATAAGGTCTCAGCACCCTTGGGGACCTTGGATATATGTGGGGAAGGAGAAACTTCTAATGTCTGCATTTCCTGTAAGTAAAAGTAGTGGGCACTCAGAACAATAAACTTGGGGGTATGAAAATGCATTTGTTACCCCATGTGTTCTCAAAGTCTGGTGAAAATGACATTCTCAAAACCTTGTTTTCATTATGTCCTTCATTTCCTTTCCCAAATTCTGTATGCTTCCTGTTGTCCACTGAAACCCACCTCTAATTTCTACCCTATTTGTCATCTCCTTTTCCCAATCAAACTTAAAACAGTTTTTAATAACGGATGTCACTTTTTCCTTACAATGCAACATGGTTTCTACCCAAACCCTAGAGAAACAATACTTTCCAAGGCCACAGTTTCATTCTAACCTTCTTGATTTCTCAATTATATTTCATGTGTAAAACATTCTTCCTGAGACTTTTTCGTGGCATCACATTCTCTTTAATTTTTTCTGACCTCTTCTTTGACTCTGGATTTTGTTATTCTTTCTCTTCTATCTTTTCTTTAAATATTGGAGTTTCTCCAAACTTTGGTACCTTTTGGACAGTATATAACATTCTCAGATATTACTCACTTCTCTGGTTTCAGATACTGGAGATATGCTGATGGCTTCTGAATGTATGTTCCAGCTCAGATCCTACTTCTGAACCCAGGTCCAGATAATCAGTTGTCCATCATACCCCACTATGTTGATGACTTTCAAGTATTAAAACCGAATTTACCACCTTCTATTTAAATATGTTCCTCCTTTTGTTTTTCCCTTCTCAGCAAATGACTCCTCCATTTTCCTCTGTTGCTCAAGATGGAAACTGGAAGTTGTCCTTGACTCCCACCTCTTCCTCACTTGGACATTGGGTTTCGTCATCTGAGGCCTGACTTTATATCTGTTTGAAATCCATCTATTCCTCTGGTACCACTTTAGTTTCTGTAGTTTCGGCCTAGACAAAGACAGTAGCCTCATAACTGTTGTGCTTGTGACCATGGCATTCACAAGGGTTCTCCAGAGTAATAGAACTAGTATAGGATATAAAGAGATAAATAGGAAGAAATTTATTGTGGGAATTGCCTCATGAGGTTATGAAGGCTGGGAAATCCTGTGCTATGCTATCTGTAAGCTGGAGAATTAGGAAAGCTGGAGGTATAGTTGAATCCAAGCTCAAAGGCCTGGGGACCAGGAAGGCCACTGGTCTAAGTTCCAGAATCTGGAGGCCCAAGAACCAGGAGCTCCAATGTCTGAGGCTAGGAGAAGATAGATATTCCAGCTCAAGAAGAAAGCAAGCAAATTTGCCTTTTCTCTGCCTTTTTATTCCTTTTGGGCCCTAACTGATGGAATGATGCCTACCTACATAGAGGGGGGTGATCTTCCTTACTCAGTCTACTGATTCAAATGCTAATTTCTTCTGGAAACAGTTTCATGGGTAGACTCATAAATGTTTTACTTCTTATCTGGGCATCCCACAGCCCAGTCAAGTTGACAAATAAAATTAACCATCACAACCATCTCTCTCTCCCCAATGCAATCCTTACACTGCAGATTGGCATTAAAAAAAAAAACCACCCAGATTATGGCTTCCTTCTTAAAACTCTTCGATGACTCCCCATTGTACTTTGATGAAGTACAAAACATGGATGTGATATGTGGGTCATTTGTCTGGTTTCTCTCCCATCCATTCTGTGTCCTTCTTTATGCTCTACTCTGTATTGCAGGATGGATGGCCTCTGCAGGTTCCATTTCCCAGATACCTTGTCAGTCAGCTTTCAGTTGGGTTTAGCAAATGAAACTGGTGGGAAATTAGAGGGTAAGATGAAGGGTAAAAGTTAAGTGTGTGATTCCATGTGTCATTAGATCTTCTGAGGATCCAGCTTCTACTCATTTGCTCAAGTCCTAGCTTTAGTAGTGGTTACCTACCAATGCTAATATTTGGACTACTTATACTCTGCTTGATATTTAGGCAAATTTACATTTGAGAGCTAATGATTACATATATGTAATACTGATGTATATTTCACTTAGTCCCCTCCTTGTTAGTATTGACAAATTGGATAAACTTGGTATCTGTTACTCAAATTCTTCTGTATGCTTCCTGATTTTTTGCTTGCTTGTTCTATCATTACTGAGAGAAGTGAATTAAAATCTCCAACTATGATTTTGTATTTGTATACTGCTACTTTTAGTTTTGTCACGTTTTGCCTTATATATTTATGAAATACTTCAGGTACATGGAAATTGAAACTTTTTAGATCTTCCTGGTGACTTGCTTTATATCTAGTAATATTTGTCTCCTAAAGCTTTGGATGTTTCTTTGCTAATTGCTCCTTGACCTCCAACTGTTGGAGTACCCATGGGCTCAGAGCCTAGACTTCTTTTCTCTATTTTCACTTAATCTGTGGGTCTAGTCATCTAGTCTTACAGCTTAAACACCATTTATATGTTGATGGATCCCCTATATTTATCTCTAGATTACTCTGCTTTCCTGAACTGCAGACTCTTACGTTCAGCTGCTTCCTTAAAATCTCTTCTTGGATGGGGCGCCTGGGTGGCTCAGTCGGTTAAGCCTCCGACTTCAGCTCAGGTCACGATCTCACGGTCTGTGAGTTCGAGCCCCGCATCGGGCTCTGGGCTGATGGCTCAGAGCCTGGAGCCTGCTTCCGATTCTGTGTCTCCCTCTCTCTCTGCCCCTCCCCCGTTCATGCTCTGTCTCTCTCTGTCTCAAAAATAAATAAACATAAAAAAAAAATTAAAAAAAAATCTCTTCTTGGATGGATGTCTAATGGGAAGGCCAAACTTTGGATATTAAAACTGAGCTCCTGATTGTCCCTCCCAAACCTGTTCCACTTATGGCCTTTCCAGTTGGAAAAACTTGTAAGTCATGCTTGGTGCCTCTCTCTCTCACATTCCATATGCAAACCCTCAACAGAATATCTTGGCTTTATTTTCCACACATGCCTGGGATTTAACTATTTCTCACAACATTCATTACTATCACCATAAGGTAAAAGTTCTGGCATTCCAAGGTGTCTTCTCTAAATTACCTCCTAAGTATTTTGATTCTTGAGAACTGGGGTCCCTGGAGATAAGAGCCTGACCCATAAACCTTCAACCCTGTGCTAAGTCTTCACATTCCACTGGTAGATGATCCAGCTGTCCTGGCCTGCTCTCCACTTATACTTCCTATTGGTCCAGAGCTTCTCAGTATTTTTCTCTGCCCTAGAAAATCTCTTTAGTTTCTGTTTTCAACACAATTGTTCCACTGACCAGTTCTGCTATTGACACTCACTCTGGGCTCTGAGTTCATGTTCTTGTTTCATCTGGCTTTTTCCTCCCCGCTCAAATGTGGAAGAAAGCAAAAACTTCATTTTGTCTAAAATAATTCAAGGCTTCATTCAAGGAATGAGATGAAAGTATAAAAAGTCCTTCAGGAACAATTGAAGCCAGGGCAATCATTACCTGCCATGAACATTTTTCATATTTTTAAAAGCAATAAATACAAAACAGAAAACTATTTTTTCTTAGATATGCACCTCCCTTGAGTTCAGAATATAAAAAATATCACATTAAATGAAGATTTCTGAAACAAACCAAAAAAAACACCCCAAATTATTAGATTCCATGGAATGCCCTCCTCTTATACACTGGGGTAGATTAAAGATGGCTATAAATTCTTTTTTTTTTTTCAACGTTTTTTATTTATTTTTGGGACAGAGAGAGACAGAGCATGAACGGGGGAGGGGCAGAGAGAGAGGGAGACACAGAATCGGAAACAGGCTCCAGGCTCCGAGCCATCAGCCCAGAGCCTGACGCGGGGCTCAAACTCACGGACCGCGAGATCGTGACCTGGCTGAAGTCGGACGCTTAACCGACTGCGCCACCCAGGCGCCCCAAGATGGCTATAAATTCTTTACATTCTTTCCATACAGGGTCTATTTGCTCTTCCCTTGAATTCAGGCTGACCTACAATGTCTTTGGATTGTAATAGCATATGATGAAAGTGTTGCTTTACCGGTTCTAGACCTTGCCTTTAAGAGTGCTGACAGTTCCTATATTGCTCTTAGAGAGCCCTAAGATGCCATGAAAGAACTCTAAATACCCTGAGACTGCTGTGCTGGGAAAAGTCTAAGCTATGTGTAGAGATCCCAGAGAATGAGATGAAATGCTATCTGTGTGTGTGCACGTGTGTGTGTGTGTGTGTGTGTGTGTGTGTGTATAGAGAGAGAGAGAGCAATAGGAAGGAGGACAAATGCACAAGGCATGTGAGTGAAGGGGACTACTTGGAAATAGATACCCCAGCCTTACTACCTGACTTGATATCACTTGGATCAGAGATAGGCTACCCACTTTTCTGAAACACTAGATTATGAGCAAGATGGGATGATTATTTTGAGTCAGTAAGTTTCAGAATAGTTTCTATGCCATAATAGGGATCCAAAATAGACTCCCATGGAAGTCTCTGTGATTCTGTCATCTCCATAATTTTTAACAGTTGTAGAGATATTTTTCCTTGAAAGCCATTAAGAGTGCAATAGTATTATATCCCATGGATCTTATGCCTTTCTCACCACTTACTAGCTTTTATTTTATATGCTAGCTATAAAAAATATTTCTTTTATGTTTATTTTTGAGAGACAGAGTGCAAGTAGGGGAGGGGCAGAGAGAGGGAGACACAGAATATGAAGCAGGCTCCAGGCTCTGAGCCATCAGCACAGAGCCCCATGCAGGGCTCTAACCATGAACTGTGAGATCATGACCTGAGCTGAAGTCAGAAGCTTAACCAGCTGAGCCACCCAGGAGCCCCTATATGCTAGCTCTTTGTACTTGGATTTTCTCTCTGCTTCATGTCAGAGGACTCCTTGCATTCTCACCAGTGACTTTCATGTAGTAAGCACCCAGAAAATTGTTGATTTGTTTGAAGATCCACTGAGAAGTGACGCTGAATAAGAATATGGAAAAGGAAGAGCTAGGTCACTCCAGCCAACTGTGTTGTCCCCTGACTTCCAGCAGTTTCAAAGAATCTCCCACCTTGTGTTATCCCTTCTATCATTTCAAACAATATGAAATGATATTTAATACCATGAAATGATATCATGAAAAAAAGTATGTTCATGTATGTTTGTTTTGTCTGCTCAGATTTCAAATGCTCTGAGAGCCAGGATTATTAAGCTACTTACGGGTTATGCACTGTATCTAGCACAGTACTGGGCTCTCAATCTATTCAGAAGATAGTTATCTGATTAGCAGAGATGCTTCATTATTAGTATCATAATGCAAATCAGAGAGTGGAGCAAGTCTTACAGGACAGTCATTCTAAAAGGAGAAGGCTGTTGGGGCACCTGGGTGGCTCAGTTGGTTGAGCATCTGACTTTGGCTCAGGTCATGATCTCACGATTCCTGAGTTCAAGCCCCACATTGGGCTTGCTGCTATCAGCCTGTCAGCACAGAACCCGCTTCATAGCCTCTGTCCCCTCTCTCTGCTCCTCTGTTGCTTGTGCTCTCCCCTAAACAAAGAAATATTTAAAAACAATAAAGGGAGAAGGCTGTGGGGCAGACTGAGAGAGGAAATCTGGATTTCAAGGTTGCTCAGCAAAGCGGTGACTGAAAGTATCAAAGGCACCAAGGAAAGGAGCAACCTTGTGCATATAGATGTGTATGATAGATACATAAATAGATGTGTATGAGAGAAGCAGCAGAATCATGTATTGGGTGGATTGACCTGACTGCAGTCCATTACCTAGGTGTTAGACTGGGAAGCCTGGTTGGGAAGTTTTGGTGCCTTTCTGCCTGCTCAGTTTTCTGGAGCCAGCTCCTTATTACAGCTACGGAATATGTGATCTGTTGTCATAAGTGCTAGGTGGCTTTGCTGCTATGAGGCTAAAATATCTTGTCAGTGACCTGGGATCTGGATCTTCTGGTGGATGTTGAAAGGAGGGAGTGGTTGGTAAGAGACAAATGTAGAGTCACTTATAGTTCAGTAAGGCCAGTCTTCAGGAAAGTGGTTCCTGGGTGATAAGGGAAATAAAAGTCTTTATAGAAGTATTTACTTAAAGCTTGCTGGATACTTGCTGTAGTGAATAAACATGGGACCTGTCAAGACTTTCAAATTTTGGACTGACAGAAAAATGTTTCTGATATATGCATGGATTAAGAAAAATCCATAGAAATTTATATCAGCAGGAACAAAGATAAGTGGATAGTGTTGAGTGTGGTTTGAGACTTTACTATTAGTATTTCCATTTTTGCTCTGTGTTCCCCTAAAACTTTATCTTTTTCCTGGCTACAATCTTTGTGCATGGATTGGAAATCTATTGTTAGATTTCAATTTCTTTGTAAAAACATTTTCCATGCCTAAGATGTGAATATACAGGGATGGGGGTGGGGTAACAAAATAAGACATTATCAGTTACTCACATCTTCATGGAAGTGGATTATTACGACTATTGGCCAAAGGTGGGCTTAGAGAGAACACAAAGCATGGCAAGTGAGGGGTTTTCAGAATGGTGATTCTGGGTAACCATATTGTGAGGAGTAAAGGGATGGAATTAGATCTCTGAGCCTTGAAAGCCAGGTGGAAGAGTCTAGAATTTATAATGAGCAAAATAATGGCTTACTGAAAGCTGTAGTTTTGTAGGATTAGTCTTGAGAACCTTGAACCTGGAACATAGCAAGTGCTTATAAATACTTGTTAGGTGAACTGGAAGGATAAAGGATTGAAGGGAGGGAAGGGATGAAGTGGCCATTGCAGAAATTCAGGCATAAGTGCTCTCTTTGCCACACACCACCACTTCATCTGTTAAAGTCACTGTATCACATGACAAAGACTTATTCTGCTCTATTAGCATAGCCTCCTGAGGAAAATTTCTGTAGAGCATATTGTTCTGGGCAGTAACATATCTTCCTTGACCAGAATGAGATACTTAAGGGCAGGCACTGTTTATTTTTAAATTTCTCCATCCCTTACACCTAGCATAGTACCAGATACACAGTAAGTGCTCAAGCAACATCTACAAAATGTAGGACATGTATGACCCAATATACTCAGTGAATAGCTGAGAAGGTTTATTACTGACGTCGTTCCTGGGGCTGGTGAGCTGGACAAGGCGGGGGCATGGCTAGTTGTGGGCTTGTGTTTTTAATCGTTGTCTTTCAGGCTGGTCTAATGACTGCAGTCTTTCTTTTTTTAAGATGTCACTTCGGTTAACATTTCAGCACATACTATATTTGGCAGTGGCTGTTTCTGAGAATTTAAATCCTGAAAAGTACTAACAGGAGACATAAGGGGATGATGGCTGGCACTGAAGAGATTTAGTAATCCTAAATTGTTTCAACATTATTACGATTCCTGATTTTGAGACACAAAGCAAAAAGGGAGACAGCTGTCAGTAATAAGGTGCTGAGTCAGGAGAGGCAGGAGTTAAATTGCACTCTGTGCCCCATTTAATAAAGTGTGTTATAGCCAGTGCCACAAATTTGATTTGAACAATTTCTATTTTTCCCAGCAAAGATGTTATTACAGGTCAATCATTTCCATAAGTGAGAGCACATTTCTGGTGTATACTACACTGACAGATGGCTAGAAGACCTCTCTTTCATGATCCCAGGCGGAATAAAAAGGCAATTTACTATCTATAGGACTGTGGGTACACTGGTAATGGAAGAGAATCGTTCTTATACAAATAACTCAGTGTTTGAATCTGAACTATCAAATGAATCTGAGCTATAGCCAAATCAATTTGATAAACCATCAGAATATGATTGTACTGGCTCCAGCCTACAAAGGCAATGCATTAAATTTTCCCCACAGGAAACAGTTACCCAAGGAAACAGCAATTGCTTGATTGCTTAACACACACACACACACACACACACACCCCACACAAAACTTGAGTTCAGAATATCAGGTGAAAACTCAAATGGTCAAGACACCAGAGGGGGAAATCAAGGTGCTAGGCTGCTCCTCTGAAACTCAGTGGAGCTTGTCTGTGTGCCCCTGGCTTTTTCCACATCTATTTCTATTTGCGATGGAACAGCTCACCCTTGTACCCTCAGGTGTTCAGAGGTTCCCTGTTTTCATTCAGCTGAAAATTTTTGCCTTCAATAAAGGAGTTATCATTGGTTTGGGGACCCTTCCCTTGGCTCTCTTGGAATCCCTTGCACGTATCTACTGTGAGGACAAAAAACTGAGTCTGTTGGGGAGGAAGACTGACCACAGTTTGCTTGTGGAGGAAGCATCCCAGAGACAGGAAGAAGTTTCCCAATTCCCAGCACTGGTTCTAGTGCAGTGATTTTTGATGTGCTCTCCAGACCAGCAACATCAGCTTCACCTGGCAGGTTATTAGACATGCAGGTTCTTAGGCCAACTCCTGACCTGATGAATCAAACTCTGGGGGTGGGAATCAGCAGTCTAGGGTTTTACAACCATGCCTGGTGATTGTGATGCATGATCACACTCAGAACCACTTACACCCGAGGTGCTTATAGCTGAGCTCTACTCTGCAACTGCCTTCTTCAAACTTAGCCAAGATTTGGCTCCTCTCCAGGTACAGGCTGATTGTTGATGAAGAGGGCTGGCCCCTTGCCTTAATTCAAACTTTGAAGGGCCGTCTTAATTCCACAGTTCCCCATGGGGAGCTGAGGCTTCTGTTGCAAATGCATTGCAGTTCAACTTCCCTCTTAGCCTGATTGTGTTCTCAGCAAGTCCTTCCCTCATAAACTAACAGCACTCCTCAGTAAACCTCCTGCATGCAAACATCCATATCACAGTCTTATGTGGGGGGAATGGGAATTGGATCCAAGACATAGAGCCGTAGCCTGAGCATCTACTGAGCACTGAGTGATCTGCACAGTCTGTACTCCTCCTGTTCATTAACTCACAGCACCTGAGGTGGGCTAGTTTGCTGTACACGCCTAAACAAGCAACTCTCAGGCCAGGGTTTGGCTGGGGTTGGCCTATCAGTTTGTAGATTAAGAGATGGACTAGGCCATAGAACCCAAGTTCAGCAAGCAGAGGCTGGAAAGACATCTGCAGACAAACCTGAAAACCCCAGAAAGGAGGCTTGATGTTTAGGTGATCAATCCTCTTGCCCCTAAGGGGAGAAGAAGGAGACTAGCAATTATAGGCTGGGCTTTCAGCCATCATCTTGCACATATATCCTCATGCATTGGGGTGAAAGATGTGGGGATGTATTATCACTCTCAACCCTTTTAAGTCATGGCAAGTGCTTCATAATTCCTTTGGATTTTCTATAAATGTTATCCACTTTATTCTGGCCAGATAGGTTCCTGTGGTAAAAGCATTGAAATATGCACTTGTAACTTGAGGACTCTGTGGAGCTGCCTGTGATGGTGACATCCCTCTTCCTGCTGGCATTTGTGGGAGGGCTGGCTGGGGGATTCATGTCTGTGTTTTCCATTAGACACTTGGATGAGACACATGGCACAGTGCCTCAGCCTGGGACTTGCTTATGCACCTGTAGGAGATGCTCTTCTGTGCTATTTGCATTTATCATTTACTGGTGTTCTTAGGCTGGGAGTCTGGTGCTTACAATTATTCCTCCTCTATTTTAGTTCACAGCCTATTGTATAACTTTCAGATGTTTGATTAGACATACTTATGTGCTTTAGACAACATGATATGGTGGGAATACATGGACTGTGAGGCAGAAGACCTAGTTTCCGGTCTAAACTCTGCCAATTACAATAGCAGTGTGATGTTTCATGGGTCTCTTTCAACTTCTGGTTCTGGTTTCCTGGATATTGAGCTCACGGAGGATCCAGTCCAACTTGAATGTTGTCAGCAGAGTGGTTAAGGTGCTATGATTTAATAGTATGCTCAGTGCAAACAACTTATGGAAACCTATACCATCACAGACACATGCTGCTGTGACAAACAGAGGTGTGTGTTTAGGAACATTCAAAACCCTTAAGACTTTTAGGTAAGTGAAATTGCCAGACTTCTCTGGTGGTGGTCAAAGACATCAACAGCACTTTGTATAAGTCTGTTGGTCTCCCAAGTACTTGAAGATGAGGAAACAGTAAGATTACAAATTTTAAGTATGTGGTATATTAAAGCACATGGATGGTATTCCTGGCATTCCCTATTTGTCATGCCCATGAACTACTTGGTACTTCATAACACACATCATGACCTGTCATATTACGATGTATATTATTGTCTGATTCTCTTTTGAGAATATAAGCTTTCTGTGAGGACGAACTTTCTGTGAGGAAACCAAGGCTTAGAGAGATGAAGGAATGGTTTTAAATCGAAGTAGTCTTCTCTGGCCTCTCTGCTTTCATCACGCCGATACTTTCTTCTTTTGCATATACTGCCCATCTCAAGCCAGCCATACTGAAATAATCATTGAACTTTTTCGAGTAGAGTCCTATATATGGGTCAAACACATGCTCTGTCATGAATAATAACCCTCTGGAGTTTCTGCTCTACCATACGGGCTAGTGCTAGAGAGACACTATATTCCAGCCTGAAGGAGAATATAAGCTTTTGGGTGAAAATTAAAGTGATGATAGATGGGAGGGAGGTAGATAAACACACACATGGGAACTGATATTGACTGTCAAGAGGTTCAGGCTAGTGGCTCTCAAATGCCTAAATTTACCTTAGGCAGGCCACAGAAGGATCACCTAGTAATACTTGAGTTTTTTTTATATGTTTGCTTATTTCTTTGCTCACTATTTTTTCTTGCATATGACTTCTTCCTTCTGGGTTCCTTCCTTCCTACAGTACATTTATCAGTAGATGGAGTAGGTCTTGCTTAGAGCCCAGGAAAACACACGTTTTTAAAAAGCTCTTGGAGATTGGGGTCCCTGCAGCCATAAAGGCTGTCGAAGTCACAGGAGGAAGAATTCACTGTTGACTGAGGTTGTCAGGGAAGAGGTGGCAGTAAGCATGACCCCTGTGGAGGGGCAGGGGCCGATGAGCATATGGGCAGTCCCTCATGGAGAGATTGAAATGAGGAAGCAACACCAGGAGGAGAGGTCCTCATGCTGGGCTATGAGGTACTGGATGAGTCCCAAGAGGTCTGATTTAAGGCAAAGACGATCCAAAAATAAGTGGTGTGTGGGGATCTCTCAGGGGAGGAAACTCCTAGACATTGAAGGTGAGGAAGGAGAACTGTGCTTTCCCTTTCATGGAAGGAATGTATAGCAGAGTCGTTAAGAGTCTATGCTATGAGTCAGACCAGTTTGATGTTAAATGCATGCTCCAAAGTTTCAATGGCTTTGGGTGAGTTAGTTAACCCCTCCAGGGAAGTCAGTTTTTCCTTCTCTAAAATGGGAACAATAGCTCCTCCTGCAGAGGTTTTATAAGGATTAAATTTGAAAATGCATCTTAAGCTTTTAAAACACTGCGGCTTGGTAAGGGCTCATTAAATATTTGTTGTTGTTATTGTTGCTGTTATGTGGATCAGCTTAAATTGTCCCTGTAAGTCTTTGTAAATAACACAAATAAAAATTGCCAGCTCTGTATGGGAAGCTTCTCTGAATTGGAGAAAGTTGACTTCTAAGTTATACATGTTGATATGTAGCACATGGAAACAGGAGAAGCTACTTACAGAATGACTGGTCCAGAGGCTCCCTGGAAAACATCATTAGGCAATTCTTCCAAATTAATGTTATCACTTAGATTCCTGGGGATGGAGATGAGGAAAGAAGGGAAACACGAAGCCACATAAATATCACTGTTTTAAGAGCCATTTCCCTCTAAATGGCCTGGAAGGATAGTCAGGGCTACTTACAGCTCATCTAGTTGGGTTCCATTGAATGCACAGTTGTGTATTTCTTGAATGCCATTCTTATTCAGCCATCTGAAATAAAAGGCCCATTAAAAAACCAATAATGTTAGATGCAAACAATACAGGGGGTTTCATAATTGGAAGCACTGGGGCAAGGTCAGACATTGCAGGTTATTGGCATAAATAAAATGCCACCCTTAAAGCTCAGGGACAGGAGTGGGAGGGAGGCTGATTTATCACTATATAACCTATGTGATGCTTGAAATTTGTATAATGAGCATGTATTACTTATTCAGAAAAAAAATGTTGAAAAGGCACACTTAGGCCTAGCACCTGGATCCTGTAAGGTCTTTGCACACATTATTAGTGGGCAGAGACCATGCCATGGGATAAGACAAAGATCTCTGCCATCCTGCAGAACTGAAATCATACCATCATTGGACAAGTGTTTATAAGACAAAGAACATTTTGTATCCCCTTTCTCTAAGATCTTATGTCTCTCACCCATGCTCATCCATAACAGCAGGCCTGGCTGTCATCAAAAAGTGATCTAATTAAGCTGTCAGACAACCTGAACATCTCCTGTGACCCATAGGGACCTGGTTATTGAAGGCTTGTGGAGGTGGCTCTGGGTTAAGCCAGAAAGGAAGAGAAATCAATTACAGAGACTGGGCTGCGGCAGGGCACAGTAATGTGAGTGGGAGCAGGAGGGGGCTTTGAGGTTGTTGGGGGCTGGATGTGGAACAGTCATCCTGAGTGTGCAGAGGACGGTGAGCAGGTCTGCCTGGATAGGGGAGCCCAAGGACACCTTGGGCTGACAACACAGCACTGCTGTGCTCCTGGATGGATCTGAAAACAAAAACAAAATTGAGGTTGGGAGAGCTTAGCCTGAGGAGCCTTTGACCACCTGCTCTTGATTTGCTGTCAGGTTCTTTTTCCTGTCAGGCTCAGTGTTTGAAAAACTGAGCCAGAGAGGCTCCTGCATGTTCAGGACTCTATTTCCTGGCCTGCAATGGGTAACTAGAAACACTTAAAATCACAGGACAGCAACAGTATGTTTTTTTCCTTTTTCCTGACAACCAGTATACCTAAAAAAAAAAAAAAAAAAATCCAGACAGGAACCAGATAAATCTTCTTAAAACATAAGTAACCAATTGGTGAGTTCTGATGGCCAAGAAGTGGCTATACACCCCCACACCCCACTAACCTTGCCACTACCTGCCTATACCCCAGCTCTCCAGCCTCCTGACTGCTTTGTCAACCTGTTCCCAGGTAGTGAATTGCTGGAGCAGCTGCCCCTAACCTGTGGGATGTAGGTCCCTGGGATTTTGGATCAAACACAGGAGATTAGCGAACTTCTTCTGTAAAGGGCCAGGCAGTACATTTTAGGTTTTGTGGGCCAAGAGGCAAAATGGAGGATATTACATAGATGCTTTATACAGGCACTTATAAAGCAATATCACAAATGTTTCCACTAAATTTAAAATGTAACAACAGAGTAAAAATTTTTTTGTAATAGCGGTCTATTGAAAAGAGTGGATTTCTTGCTTTCTCTCTCTCCCCCCTCCCCACCTCTCCCCCCCCCCCCTCTCTTCCCCTCTCCCTTTCTCTCACCCCCTCTCCCCCTCCCTCCCTTTCTCTCTTTCTCTCTCTCTCTTTCTCTTTCTCTTTCTTGCCTGTCTTTTCTTGCCTGTCTTTTCTTGCCTGTCTTCTCTTGCCTGTCTTCTCTTGCCTGTCTTCTCTTG
>NW_026057578.1:66380216-66494196 GCF_023721935.1 Panthera uncia
GTCTTCTCTTGCCTGTCTTCTCTTGCCTGTCTTCTCTTGCCTGTCTTGTCTTCTCTTGTCTTCTCTTTCACAGGATACCATTTTACTTAACTTACTTTCAATGGTAATGTTCCCTGCAATCAAAATGTTCACTTCTAAAAACTTGTGCTAATTTATGGTCCAGGTTTGGCTGACCCTTCATCTAACACAAGGGGTATGTAAATCCAGATGGGCTCCAACTATGTTTCTGAACACAAGATAGTATTTTCTGTACATATATTTCCTGCAAATAGATGTTGTTATGATTACATATCATAGAGGCTAATTTAGAAGAATTACTGTATTTGAAGTAACCTTTGTCTTTATGGACTTTTCTTAATCAATGGATACCATCATATGGGGAGAGGGGTAGAATTTTTTGATGTCAACAATGGATCTTTACACAAAAACCAAGTGATGCCCAGAACCTCTGCCCTGGGATTTACATGAGGTGGTAGCACTCAGCCACTAACAACGAGAAGCTGACACTTATGAAGTATAACTCTTAGCCTCTTAAGAGAGACAATGATCATTTTAAAGCCTGATGATGATGACGACAAGGACAGTCTGGGCACCGTATTGACTAATGAATAACTGGATCATGGTTTTCTCGAATTTTTACACATAGGTAGCTTTAGTAGAGGCTCAGGAGCTCCAGAAGCAGAAATTGCCCTCAGCCTGAAGAGTGAAGGTGCTGGGGGTGACCTGGCGTATTAAAGCTCCCTGGGGTAGGCAAGAGAGATAGAAACCGGTTGAGGAAGAGAGGAAATGCACATGGAGTGAGCCTTTTCTATGGCTGGGATGTGTGGGAGCTGATAGACCTGTAGCCTCATTTAATTTTTCCCCAAATCTGAGGCCATTCTGCTAGTTGGCCACGGCTAGGTGTTTTCATTCAGACCCTCTGGTTGCAGGGTAGGGGTGGGAAAGGGCTCAGAGGCCTCAACATGGTGGACATTTAATCACTCATTTTCCTCTGAGTCACTAGCCAAGTATTTGATAATCCTTCATTACTGGGTTTGAAAAAAATGTGTGTGTGTAATATTTATATGTATGTTGTATATGTACAATAAAGGTATTTTTAGAACAGGGCCTCAGGATTTTGAAAAATGCCAGTGCATAGAAAATGTTATCAGTCCTCCGTGCCATTTTGCCATGCTTCCTTTTCTGAATATTCATAGGGGGAGAAAGTGGCCCTGCATCCAGAGGTAGCACCCAAATTAAGAAAAACTGGAGTGTTAAGCTGTGTTGAGTATGAATTTTCTGATTCTATTATCTATGGGTAAGGACCATCTGAGGTCAAGAAAAGATTTTGTTCTCACAAAAATGAATTTATCCTTTAGAGATATGTCTGAGAAGTATTGACTCTCAAGAAAGCTCTCTTTGGGAGAGTATGCTCTTCTGTCTTGTGTTCTGGACAAAAATAATGCCTTGCCAAAGGAGAAAACAGTGGAAATATCAGCACACTCCCACTTAATGATACATTTTTATAAAATATTCTGTTAATAGATTTGCCACATGATAACATTAAGTGACTTTGAATCACTAGATTTAAAAATGACACCTGTGTTAAGGCAAGTTTTAAAGAAGCACAGATATCCAGGGACAACTGATGACCTTTATCACTAGGCTCCTTCCATATGTAGGACGGCAGTCCATTCACTGTTGTTTGTGCTCTAACCCGCCAGGCTGATGTTACTAAGGTACTTGCTATTTTCCCCTTTTCCTTCTATCTCCCGTATTCTTTTTTTTTTTTTTTTTAATCTTCATATCCTTGATGATTCTGTTTCTTCTGTTTGCTCTTTGCCTGGCTACATCCCACTTATCGTTAAAGCCTATCTTAGACACAACTTCCTTTCTCAGCCACCTTTCCCTCATTAAACTGTTCCTTCAACCCTCACATCACACGCCAGTCAGAATAAATTAATCCTTCTTCAGTCTTAGAATAGTTGCTTTTATTTTGCACACTTTTAGTTCTGTTTATATTTTAATTCATTTATTTTGCTTTCTCCTTCACTCATATTTCCCACACCCCATCAACTGATTCCAATACATGTGTACATAAATTCTGAATATCATCAGTGTATTAAAAGCAAGGCTTAGGTAGGACTCACTAAAAATTTTTGTTGTAATAACATATGCTCTGAATACATGCCTTTGATTTTATTTTTTCCTTCACACTTGCAATTCCTCCACTAGTCTCTTTGAAACCTTTCTGTTGTTCTTTGTAATTAATTTACATCAAATGCTGTGCTTAGCTTTAATCTTCAATATTTCCTCATCTCTGTTTCTTCCCCCTTTCCTTTTTTGTATTGCTGAGTAGTCACTGAATCATGTTGCTGCTTTGAAAATGACTAAAATTCTTTCTTGGCTGGAACATACCTTTTGTACATAATGAAATATTTTGAAGACAAACAGACACACACATTACTATATTTTTTAAAAGTGCGACAATTTGTGAAATGGAAGGATAAAATGCTTTCTTTACAGATGTAATGGCAATTACCAGTTTCCCAAATGCCATTCTGTTAACCTAACTTTCATGGGTCCCACAAACTCTTGGGCAGACTCTAGCACTCTATTTCTTGGCCATTTTGGGGAGTGGGTAAACTGTCACACTGGCTCCTAATACAGGAGATTCCAAAGTAGTCCATCAATGGCACAGAGTGCATTTAAAAACATTCCCAAAAGTCAGAGGGAGTAACTCAGGCTCATTAAAAAAAACCTGATTGTTCCAAGAAAATGAGAAGTCATCTTATGCCCAGCATGGGGTTGAATAGGAGCTGCTTGGCATGGTTATGAGAGAATATCTTTTGAATTCAGCCTCCTTCTTGATCTTTTTCTCTGGGCAACAAAAGCCTTGCCAGGCAATAACTAGCTTTATTGATGCATGAGTTCTTCTGTCCTTCAGAACAGATGTTGCATCACAGGAGACCATCACTCACAGAGCAATTTTAAATACTTGAATCGCACCACAGAATCATAAATTATTAACATGACTCCATGTTGTGATTCTGAAATGCAAAGATGGAAATGAGAGAAAAATACTGAACCAGACAGAAATTTAAATGGTGAAATGCCAAAGTTACCTAAACACAAAAGGAGCATCCTGTTAAGAAAAAGATGATTAAATGAAAAACCAAATATTACTCCACTGGAGTTTTTTTCTTTACTTACAAAATCATACTTTCAAAACTCAGCCCCATGAAAGAATTTCTTTCGACTGTGTGGATGTTTATATTATCTTGAATGTCTCTAGAAGAAAGAACAGGTACATTAGGTATTTATGCCAGCTCCACTCAAGTAACCTTCCAGCATTTAATTTCCTTGGCATGATGTGGTCTTTAGTTGAGGCAATGTTTGAACAGTTACTGTTTGGAAAGATGATGAGTTCAAAGTTAGGGAAATAAATGACCTCTAATTTATCTTCAGTATATCCGTTCTTAAAAGTGAAATTGCAGACATGCAGTCTCTTGTCTCTGAACATTTCCTTAGCTAATTTCACTGTGTTAAAGTTCTAGGAGTCTCCTTTATTATCCTTGACTGCTCAGTATGCCAAAGCTACCTTTCACCTCCAAACCAAACTTCTCCATTCCCTATAGTTGGGACTTCATCTTCCTCCTGTCTCAATCCCCCTCTCACAGCCAGTTGACCTCCTTTTCTACCTGGGTCACAGGAAAAATTGTAGCATTGATTTTTCCCTTCCTGAATGAAGGGGTGGGGAAAGTCTTATTTTTTGGTTTGTGTCCCTCATCTTCTCATCAAGCTTGACTGTTGGGTCAGATTTAACAAATAAACTGTATACAGAAGTGGTAAACTGCTTAGAACAATTGAGAAATGTTAAGATTTTCTTTTTCTCTCCCTTTTCCCCTTTGTCCTTAGCTCCTTATACCACTTCCCTACCATTTCCAGATTCTTACAATTTCACTATTGGAAATAAACTTGGCACTACACACTTTTTTCCCCCTCTTCTTTAAAAATTCAGATGTCTTGGGGCACCTGGGTGGCTCAGTCGGTTGAGTGTTTGACTTCGGCTCAGGGCGTGATCTCACAGTCCGTGAGTTCGAGCCCCACGTCAGGCTCTGTGCTGACAGCTCAGAGCCTGGAGCCTGTTTCAGATTTTGGGCCTCACACTCTCTGACCCTCCCCCTTTCATGCTCTGTCTCTCTCTGTCTCAAAAATAAATAAAGGTTAAAAAAAATTAAAAAAAATTCAGATATCTTGGGAAAAGGCAAATAGCTTATCTTGCTGACAGTGTGAATTTGTTTGTCAAGTGGGTTCTTTATGCCTAGTATAGTAGACTTCTGGAAGGAAGAGATGAGGGTGGGAGAAGACTGGGGTGCTGGGGTAGTTGTAGTGGGAAGGGCATGTAAATCAACAAATAGTGAAGAAAGAAGAGACTACTTGATTTGCTACAAACTGGTTGTGTTGATAACAGTCTTATTGAGGAGCCTGCTGTCTCCACACTGAGCTTAGCTGGCTTTCAGGTAAAACCAAGGTTGCTTGCTCTTGGCCTTACTACCTCTGCTTACCCAGAGTGACATATTTGGAGGATGTAGGCTAAACAATACATATTACAGGCCCAGTGGCTGTTGGGCAAGCATCTATTGATTAGGTAAATACTCAAGGAAAAACTTACAGTAGAACCTTTTGGAGAGATTGAATCTTGTGAACAGCTGGCAAGTGCTTAATACCTGTGTTGGATATTAACCTAGAGAGAGACAAAATAAGAGTGAGAAAAAAGTGAACATGGCTATCTTAACAATTGCTAAGGTATGAGCTTTCCAAATTCAAAATAACGATTTTGAGCTATCAGAAAAACCTACCAGAAAATCCCATAATATTCTTGACTCATGCTTACCTTTTCTATGTTAAGGCTGTGACCAAGGTCTAGCAAGGTATCGATTCCTTGGAGAAAATAAACTTATACTTAAGGCAGAAAGGGGCTGGTATGCCACATGCACAATGCTCTTTTTTTTTTTTTTTTTTTTTTTAAGATAACATGATCAAAAAGCAACTTGTAACTAGATAACAAAATGTTCCTAAATCATCCTTTGTTTCCCACCTTCACATATTCTTTGGAGAGCTGACCCCAGTACAAATAATTCTGTTGAGATTAGAACATGAGGTTCTGTGCCCTTTGATGGAGTATGCATGTAACCTAAACTGCGTCAATCAGACTGTCTCCTGGGAAGTGTTTGGAAGTTGATGAGAGCTGAGTCCGCTGGTGCCATCACCCTTAAGAGATAAACCATAAATTTCTGTAGCTGAAATATCCAGAACTATAATGGATCCTTCCCAAGGCCTGCTTGTGTTAGCCTGGGTTCCCCAGGAAGCAAGGCTTGAGAATCCTGGGCTATAGATAGTATATTTGATAATGAGCTCAAAGAGTTTGTGGCAGCAGTAATGAAACAGGGAAGAAAGATAATCAATACAAAGATAAGTTGTTGAGTTGGCCACCGCTACTGGTTACTGGTCCTTTATGCCAAGGACTTGATTTAGGAGATTTTCAAAATGGATCTGAGAGCTGTTGCTCTGAACTGGGGAGAAAGGTAAGCATTTATTTATGGACTATTATTTCCTTTTGGTCAGATGTGTCTCCATGGTGTTAACTCCCCACCTCTGACTTGCATGCCCTAGTGTCTAGTGGGTTCCTGCCAGGACAGAAGACCTAGGACAGGAAATGAGAGGTATACAAGGCTAAGCTAGGTGCAGTCCATTTGCACCTTCATTAAGCTGGTTGAATGTGAGTGGAATGGCTGCCACAGCAGTGGTAAACGTTTTGAAGCGACACATGAGAGTTGTTTGACACCTTCTTGTTCAGCATTTCCTTCTTTCTTGTGAGTTACTCTGAATCCTTCTAATACCTCCTCACTACCAAAGCTCGGTGCAGTCCATTTGCACCTTCATTAAGCTGGTTGAATGTGAGTGGAATGGCTGCCACAGCAGTGGTAAACGTTTTGAAGTGACACATGAGAGTTGTTTGACACCTTCTTGTTCAGCTTTCCTTCTTTCTTGTGAGTTACTCTGAATCCTTCTAATACCTCCTCACTACCATTTTTCTTTTCTATGTTTGGCTGACCAACCAGAGTTGGTCTTGGTCATTTGCAATGTAAAGAATCTTCACTGGTACAGTCATCGTGAAGGATCATGTGTCCTTTTGGGTTTATGATGCTAGAGTAGACTTTGGTATCTTGTTCTTTGCTTCTAAACTCGGAGAGTCAGTGAATTCTGCTATGGGTTCTCTAATGGTTCTCAGATGTTTTGTTCCCTCTTCATTCTTATTGATTCATGGAGGCTCCATCTTGGTCAGTTCTGATGATTACTTCAACAGCCCTTGATTGGTACTCCTTTGTTTTGATCAGTTTCTGTTCCTATGATTTTGCCTCTTCCAAAATGTTATATGAGTGCAATTACATATTACGCAACTTTTTGAATCTGGCTTCTTTCATCCAGTATAATGCATTTGATATTCTTCCATCATGTTGTATTTATCAATAGTTCATTGTTTTTTATTGCTGAGTAGTATTCCATTGTAAGGGTGTATCACAGTTTATCCATTTATAAGTTGAAGGACATACAGATTGTTTCCAGTTTTTGTGATAATTAAAAAGCTGCTTTAAACATTGGTGGTGGTGGTGGTGTTTGTGTGTAGGCATGTACGTATTTCATGTGAAAGAGAGCGAGAGAAAGAACATTTTTCTTTATCTTGGATAAATACCTAGGAGTAGAATTGCTGAGTTGCATGGTAAGTATATGTTTAACTTTATTAGAATCTGCTGAACTGTTTTCCAAAGTGACTACCATTATGTGTTGCCATCAGCAGTGTATGAGAGTTCTAGTTGTCCCACATCCTTTGGTTATGTTAAAAAAATTCTTAGAATATAAAAGTAATAAATGTTGAGTGTGGGAATTATGGAAAATATGGTAACATTTAAAGAAAGTAAAAATCACCTCTAGTTTGACCACCTGGAGAGAGTTTCTGCCAACATTGAGAGCTTGATGTTTCTACAAAAACAAATGGCTTTCATAGTTGCTTTCCACAATCTGAGAGTCTACTCATTATAACAGAAACATTGCCAGAAGTAAGTATCTACTAGCTTGACACAGCCCTATTCCACATTTTAATTTAATCATATCCAGCCATCTACCATTTTTAGATCTCTTCTCATGTATCTATGACGTATGCCCTTAATGAGATATCAAAGTAAGGACCATATTTAATATCCTCTGACAATCTATACAACTATGTGCAGATTTGGAATGTAGTATGTGCTCATAAAATATTGAGTTAATTGGTTGATGTTTCTAAAACATTTCTTGAATCTGTCACTGGGAATGTATAAAAATCCTTACTCACTTAACTTGTCTGCCATCATTGCTACCTGGAGTAATTAATCTGAAACCGAGGCAGGGAAGACTGCAGGCCAAGAATTGGTAGAACCTATGGGCCAACTCTGTCATGAACTAGACACAACCCATTTCATCTCTTGAGACTGGAAAGGATGTGGAGTGTGTGAATATCAAGGTAGACATTCTATCAGACACCTCTATACTCTGCTTCATTCTCTCGGTCCATCTTTTACTCTAGCTGTTACCATAGCAACTAACTACACACAGACTTAACTTGACAGATATTGGTTGCAGCTATACTGATTGTCTCATTTTCTGCCCTGGGCTTCTTTGCCACCTCTGAGTGGGACACCTAAAGGGATCTGTTCTACCATTCAGAGACGTGTGCAAATTGGGAAGTGCAAGGGAGTTGGTACCCCATAGGGCAACTTTTGACTAGTGTTGAACTCCTGTCTTCCATTATGTGGGTAAAGAATTCTGAATATATTCTAAATGACACTTAGGAGGGACTCTAACATGAATGAATCCCAATTTTCTGGTGGTGATGAGCTGATAATACATTCCTAAGTTGGCTTTCCTTCTTTATTTTCTTCTCCTTAGTCATCCAATCTCTTTCCTTGGGTTTAGGTATAAAAATAAATTACTTGCATATAAGTTCTTCCTCAGATGTGTTTTAGAGAACCTAGGCTAAGACAAATACCAGCTTACACTGAATCTCACATTTACATAGATTCCCTGATGGTTGCTATTTCCTTTTACTCCAAATCTGTCTCTCCTTGCACCCTAGCCCTGTTTCTCTTCCTTCTTCTACTGTAAAGTTTCTAGAAAGAGTTGTCTGCATCTGTTGTCTTTATTTTCTTGTATGCCGTTCCTTTTCCACCTGCTCCAAGATTTTTCATGATGCATCTCTCCACCAAAATTACTTTGTCATTCATCAAACGCACCAATCCATAACTAATAAATCTAATGAGCAATTTAAATTCTCATTTTTAAAAACCTTTTTCAGGAGAATTCAGTACTCTTTGCCAATATTCCTTTCCTGTTAGCCTTTGTCATTTTGCACTCATCTGTTGTTCTTCCTGTTAATTCATTTTATTTTAGTTTTGACATCCCCTCCTCCAGCTTTATTCTGAGACTTTTCCTTTTTTCTCTATCATCTTGCTGGGAATATCTCATTTACCATGGCTTTAAGTACTATCAATATGGTGACAACTCAGATTCATACTTGACTTCTGATTGCTATAGTCTGTCTCTAATTAAAGTTTACTTTATGTATTCTTCAGAATGTCTCATTGGCATAGAAAACTAATTTTTTTCCCTCATCACCTCCACCAAACTGTTCTCAATACTTCCTTACGTTAAACTTGGCTTCTTCTCTGCCCAACATCAATACATCTCAAAGTCCTCTTAGATTTCATTTCCAAGAGATTTCTTGATTCCATACAATTACTTCCAACACTACTGATACCATTCTAGAACAAGCCACCATTTTCTTTCCTCTAGGTCTCTGCCATAGATCTCCCATATATGTAATCTTGTCTTTTTTGAACCCATTCTCCATACAGCATCCAGAGAATTCTTTTAAAAAATGTAAATTAGATGGCTATCATCCTCTGCTTTTCTTTCGTTCTTTTCCATTATAGACTTTATACTTCTTACTGCCTACTCTTGGACCTTATCTCGTGCCATCTTTCCAATACACTTCAGCACCAGTAGCTTTCACCCAGTTCCTTGGATACACTAAATTATTCCCTGTTCCCAGGCATTTGCCCATGCTCTATATGGAAGGCTGACCACCTGCTCCTTCCTTGGCCCACCTCAACTTATCCCTCAGGGCTCAGTTACAAATGTCATTTTCTTGGTGAAGAGCTCTCTGATTGCTGATTTAAATTAAGGCCCCTGATTTATTCCTGGTATAATCATGTCTTGTATAGAACTTTTTCTTTTTCACACCCTTCAAAATTCTAAACTATATATTTGATTTATTCAATATCCATCTCTTCAACCAGATTGTGAATGACCTGAGCACAGAAATCATGTTTTTCCTGAAAAACAAAAACAGTGTTGGCACAGTGGTTGGCACATATAATGTGCTTGATGTTTATCAGGCCAGGCAATGTGCTATGTGCTGTCAAAAGATGAGCACTAAAAGGAATCATTCACTACCTGTGTTCATTACACCTAATGGATTTGACATTATATTGATAGCAACCTCACTCTGTCTCTTAATGAATTAGTATTACTTGTACAAAATTGAAGGAGGGAAGAATTTATGCTTGTAAAAGAGAATGGTACATTATTTGCTATCAATAGCATGAGCTTCTGAAGCCACAATACTTCAGGGATATCTGTAAATGTCTATAGATGCATGTGGAAATCTTTGGCTCTTATAGAAAACACACAGCAAAATGGCTAAAATTATTCCAGTAGTGCTAATTTTAAGACACTTAAGAAGATCTAGTGACCATCTAGTGAGATGGATTATTGGTGATAACTCTATAGCTAAGACTCTCCATAACCCCAAGATAACTCAGGAAATGGAGTTCGGATGAACACTTAGTTTTCAATTCATTTTTCTCCTTTGATCAATAAATTCATGTCTGATGGAGGCTGGAAGTGGGTAATCACCTACAAGCTCTGTCTCAATGGGTTTGCTTTGGTCAGATGACTGCTTGCTGCAAAATTATTTTGATTCACTCAACTGTGGTTTATCTTCAAAAACAGGTAAAGGCCTGAGGGTAAAATGTCAGCAAATTTAAGTCCTGCAAAAAGATCTTCTAAAGAAAAGCTTACAGTTCTCCTTTCTCAACAGCCAGTTTCACATTCTGAGCTGGTGTTAACACCTTTCATGCCTGACTGTCCCTCATCTTGAGGTAATGAAAATGAGCACTGCTTTCATTGGGGTGAACTTAATGAGGTCCTTCTATTGCTGGAAACCATTCCCACTATGTGCTGCCATGTAAGAATATACTTGCCTTTTAGTACACGTACTGCCAAAGCAAGTGTTATACTTGCCTTTTATGAACAGGTGACCCCACAGCTCTGAGGCTCATTGGTGAAAACATCAATTATGCTTTTATTAATCTCCAGGAGTGCTGGTGAGTTTTTAACTCTTAAATTGTGTGTTTTCTTAGTTTTATTGCATTGGAAAATATGCCTTCCTTCCATACAACCTCCATTCCATTCCATCCAAGAGTGGACACCAAAGACCATCTCTTGGTTCCAGAAAGCTTGCAGCTGAATTGAGCAGTTCAGGTTAGTACAGATGAAATACTCAGACAGGTCTAGTGCTAAACTGTGTATTATTTATTGAGTGTATTAAGAGTTCGGAGAAGGGGAGAGCAATTTGGGTTGGAACAGTCATGGAGGACTTCTTATAGGAAAGAAAAAAAACCCAGATTTCTGAGTATAGAGCTTATTGGCCTGAATAAGAGAAGTGAACGCATGTGGATAGACCACAGGAAGGTGGGACGGAACAGAGGAAGATGGAACTGAAAGGGAAGGAGGAGGAAGCATCTCAAGAACCTTTACAACTAGGTAGGGAAGTGTAGACTTGATGGGTAAGTGATTGGAAGTCACTTTTGGATGCTGAAAGAGGATATAAGACTTAAGGACTCTCTAAGCAGAGGTGGCCCATGTTTCCACAATCCCATAACACTGGAACTTAATAGTGGTGGCCAGGACAAACCAGTTGCTGGTTGAGACCCAACTGCATAACCCAACGAATGGAGAAAAGTCAGGAAGGAAAGATCCGCTTCATCACACATGCTAACAAAGAATGTAATTCTTCATCTCTATTCCACCCCAAATCCACCATGGAAGGGAATGGTCAATTCTGAGACTGTGTGAATCAGCTCTTGTAATTGTGAACTGAGGCCAAAACAGAGTTCATGCCAGAGACTGGATGGCTCATTGAAATACTTCAGGCAAATTTGATTTTGATTTAGGAATGGTATGTTGTTGATTGTATGTCCAGGTTAGGGGTCTATAATTTTTGCCAAAGCACATTTCCTAGAAGCTAATGCTGAACTCCTTTTCCTACCTCCTAATTGGTTTCCAGTGATAAGGAATTTGTTCACACCTAATTTGAGTCTTTTTTTTTTTTTTTTTTTTTTTTTTTTGCTTTTTACATTTTTAATTCTTTAGTCTCCTAGATAAAATGAACTTTTTCCTTCTGACCACTCTGGGAGAAGATACTTACCCAATGATGGATAAGAAGGAGAACAGACTGCACTTAATTTAATACATGAAAAGACTTGTTACCTTGGGCTCACTGATACTGAGATTTCTATTAACTGCAGATCCTTAGCGATTGGGAATTTGCGTCTTTACATACACCACTATAAAAGAAGCTAACATGTACTTTCTGAATCACTAAATAAAGATTGGTTAGGTGTAGAATCCCACAATCTTGGAGTTAGATGGCAGTGTGTAAGAAGCTCTGGTATAATGAAAAGGGCCTTGTACTTAAGATTAAAGACCCTGGATTTGAGTGCCTATCCTCTTACTAGTTGGATGATACTGAGTACTTCACTTGCCTTTTCAGAGCCTCAGTTTCTTTCTGTACAATGACTTTGTGTAAGGAACTACATGAGACAGTGGAGAGCCTGGTTTCCTGCCTCCCCAGCCTCATAACTTCAAAACTGGGACCATTTAACTCCTATTTAGCTTAAACTCACCTCAGCCCCCATAGAAAACAGACTCCTTAGCAATCAGGAGTGGGTAAGAGCATAGTGGTTGGGGAGAGTTTAATGAACCCAAGGGAAGCATTTTAAAGAGCTCAGCCCTGTTAAAGTGGCTGCATATTCTGTTTTGACCTAATACCCTAGCTTACTAATCAGGCTCTGGTCCTATTCTTAGGGCACAGAGCAAAGCTTTGAAACTAGTCAACTCTGAGGCTAGAGGATCTGGGTTCAAGTTCTGCCTGTACCACTTCTTAAGATGTGTGGCCTTAAGAGAGTTAGATGGGGGCGCCTGGGTGGCTCAGTCGGTTGAGCGTCCGACTTCGGCTCAGGTCATGATCTCACAGCTTGTGGGTTCGAGCCCCGTGTCGGGCTCTGTGCTGACTGCTCAGAGCCTGGAGCCTGTTTCAGATTCTGTGTCTCCCTCTCTCTCTGACCCTCCCCCGTTCATGCTCTGTCTCTGTCTCAAAAATAAATAAACGTTAAAAAAAAATTAAAAAAAAAAAGAGAGTTAGATGAAGTGTCTAGGTCTCAGATCCTTCATCTTGTACCCAAGAAAATAAAATGTACCTTACAGGAAACCTTAACACCATCCATGTTCAGGCACTCTTATTGGTCCTACTGCAACCTTGTATTTCAGTTGCCCCGAGACCCTACATGATTTCCAGGTTCTCCTAGGACGGGGACCATGTTTTGCCTTTTTCCAGTTCTCTTGGGTACTAAGATGCCATTTCCACATCCAGGTCAATGTTGTCCCAGTGGGGCTGCCATGGTGCCAGAGTGGGCTGGTCTATTAGTTGCTGCCCAAGGCTCCTTACTCTGTTGCAATACTTGGAAGCCATAGCTATATTTCCCAGATTCTTGCCACTTCCTCTCTCTGATTTCCTTTAGCAATTGCTGATAAACCTGCCTGAATCAACCTTCTTGCCTGTCTGATTCTGTGTAGTTTCTGGGTCCTGATTATCACCTAGAGGTTTGTTGGTCATCTTGTGGAAAATTACTGTGAAGAGTGACAAAATTGAAGACTTAGACATTTATAACAAAAATATAAGTGATCCAAATTGGTTGATACTTTCTGTGATAACAAATAATCTCAGAAATAGTGCTACAGAGCAGACATTTTTAAATTAGGCACATTTGGTTTGTCTTCTTAAGGGAAGGGTGATGCAATGCATTTGTAAGAAATCTATGCTATGTAGAGACCACTTGGAAAAAATGGAAATAGTTAATTTATTGCTGAAAGTGATGCATGTCATCATTAGTGAAAACTCTAGTATTACACATTTTAAAAAGTAAGGAAATACAACTTTCTAACTGGTTAGAGTTTTTTCATTGTGTTTTGAACACATTCACTGGAAATACAAAAATGCAGTATCTTCCAAGTAGTTTGTAAGAACATTGGATTGAAATTAGGGAAGAAAACTTACTAGCTGAATTTCATCAACACATTTACATAAAAGTATAGGATAGAACCACTGAGTATGATGACTCAGGGAGTGTAGCTATAGGCTTGTCTTCTGTTGGATTTACTTATTGTGATGATATTTTGTCTTCAGCTTTGACAGCCATTGAAATATGGGATGATAGGACCTGTGGGTTGCTTTTCCAGTGTTAAACTAAGGATTAAAAAATAATGAGGCACATCCTATGACATTGTTTTCTCTAAAATATTTTTATTATAATTAATGAGAGAAAAATAGGCTTTTTGTGCCACATAAAATGTTATCTAGTGAGACAAGATGTAAATGTAAAAGCATATTATTTATTCAGCATTGTTTCATGCTTTAAAATATTTTTGTGTATATTTTGTAATGTATAAAATAATACTGTAATTGTATGTATATCCATTTTATAAAGTTATTTGGGAAGTATACTCATACATTTTTGTTTGTTTGCTGATGGGAGGAGGAATCAAGACCATACTGTCCAATACATAGGACATTTTGCTTGGAAGGAGAAGCCTGTAATTCTGAAGGGCTGCCAGGTGGAAATGGTAATAGATTTGTGCTGTCTTTCTCTAGAAAGTAGGTATAGGATTAATAATAATAATGGTTAACATTTATTGAACATTTCCTATGCACCAGGCATCACACCAAGCACTTAACATTGATTATTTTATTTATTCCTGTTCTGTACCTTAGGAGACAAGTATCATTACCATCCTCAGAGTGGTGGAGGAGGCTCAGCTGATAGAGGTCCAGTAACTTTCACAAAGCCACACATAAGGAGAGCAGAGCTAGAGGTTGAATCCACATCTTTCTGACTCTATATAGTTTGTGCTATTACCATTACCTGGCTTAGCATAATGATTGATTCTCATTCATTATGAAAGATGCCCACAGAGGAATGAATGGATTATATAGCTAAGCACTTGATTCTTTACCTCTGGAAATATGTTCAACTAAATGACTGGAAGGGTTTCTTCATGAGGAGTGTGATATTTTAACTTGTAATAAATATTTCATCTATGTTTCCCTTCCTGGTCCAGAACTTTTGGGTTGGTGAACATGTGGAGATGTGGGGAGAGTGGTGGGCATGGGAGCTCTGAACCTTTTACCCACATCTTTCCCTATTCATCTCTTCTATATGGCTGTTTCTGAGTTATATCCCTTTATAATAAGCTGGTAATCTAGTAAGAAAATGTTTTGCTGAGGTTCTATAAGCCACCCTAGCAAGTTAGCTGAACCCAAGGAGGGATCATTGAAACTGCCAATCTATAGCTGGTGGGTCAGAAGCACAAGTGTCAACCTGGACTTACAATTGACATCTGAAATGGGGACAATCCTGTAGGATTGAGCCCTTAATCTGTGGGATCTGATGCTATCTCCAGGTAGATGGTATCAGAATTGAATTGTAGGATACCTGGCTGGTGTCTGAGAATTTCTTGGATATGTTGTAGTGAGGGGGGGACCTACACATTAGAATTAGGTGTAGAATTGGAGGAGGGAGTTGAACTCTGTGACCTCTAAGATGCCTTTCAATTTAGAAACCTTGAGCATTTCTCTAGACAAACTATTTCCAGAAAATATAAATGATTCCTGTACAAAGGATAGGGTCTAATGGTCAAAGAAGTTTGGGAAATGCTGGATTAATAAGGGGTAAGCAGTGTCTTTCCTGAAGGATTCTCAGAGAGCCTTTACCATATTACTCATTATAAATGTCCAAGAGAAGGAAATAATGTGCTGGCTTTCCCCAAACACGTTCATCTTGGATGACTCCTTCATTGTAGAGTTATCTCCTGAGTTTGGTGTTTTCTCGTTGAACCTTGGAAACCCTGACAGAAGCTAAAATATTTATACTAATTCTTGGGAAATGCTGTTACTCTGTAGGACATGGTTGGCAAGCTGTCTGTTAGGCAGAGTATTCTATTAGCACCCTCCATTCCTCTCCCACGATATCAGAAAGTTGATAGTATAGAAAATCAGAACCACCTTGGTGAGAGGGTGCACTGTGTCAAGTGAACTTTGGCTCAATTTCTACTCTCATCTTCAGGCCTTTTAGGGTAGTCTTCTTTAGATTACCACTTTGAGAGGTAAGGTAAGATACCCTGAATAATGCCACTGCAAACCTATAGAATATGTTAGGTACATGATAAGATTCTTGCTTTCAGCCCAACAATTAACCTCTACATATATCATGTCTGGGTAGAAAAAAAAAACATGTTCTCTAATGGCAAACTGAATCAAGGGAACTAAACTGAAAGTAAATATTAGGAAAAAGGGCCTGAATGTAAAAAATTAACGTATGTGATGAGCTAATGTGCAGCCCTCACTGTTGATGTTATTTGTGCTTTGAATTTGGAGCATGCTGTAGGATACCTTTGTATCCTTAGCTAAGGCACATCTCAGTGTAATAGGATATTTAAATTGGTTTTGCCTGAGACACCGAGGGATGAACGATGCTATGTTCTAGTTACATAGTTCTTAACCTCTCCTGCAAATTAGGCAGGAAAACAGTTTAGAGATGCTGGGAGAGGGATTTCTGTGGACAATTGTGAATATGCCCTTCCCATCCCCCCACCATGAAGAAGTGTGGGCACTGCCTGCTGCTTCACTTAGGTTGAGAAACGGACCTGAAAAAGACCATGCGGCAGATTTCATAGCACTCTCCTCCTGCTTGGGGGATATAGTGACCAGTGTTTGACTTGGACCAAACTAGAGGCTAGCTAAAGTGGCAATAGACCAGACGATTGCTATTTGGGAAGTAACTGAAGTCCTAAGGGCTGGTTACACAGGTCACAATTCTGACCCAGTCTTCTATTTTACAAAGGAAGGACTGGAAAAGAACCTTGACTTACATTTGTGTAACACATATGATTGACAAAGCTTTTTGTATGATCTTGTTTGACCTTACAGTAAGTTTCTGAGATGAGCATGAATATGATTCTTGTCTTACAGATAAGGGAGGCAGTGCTCACAGATAGTAAAAAAAAAAAAAAAAAAAAAAAAAAAAAAAAAAAAATAAAATTTCTAGACTCAGACTAGAAAGAATCATAGTTAAAACTTAAACTTAGCAATTACCTTAACAAGTGTTAGGCAGCATTGTAAAGGCCTTACTGTATTGAAGTCCTTTAGTCCTGCCCACACTCCAGGAGAAAGATACTATTAAAAGCTCCATTTTATAGATAACTGACACCTGGAAGCCTCAGTTTCCTCGACTTGTCTGCTAGAAAGTGCAAAAAAAAACCGGCATCTGAACTCAGGAACTCTGGCCCCTGGGCCTTTCCTGTGATGTTCTTTACATTATAGCACATTGGCTACATAAGGATTTTTAAAACATAAAGATCTCTCTAGGTTAGTTTCACTGCCAACAGAGCATTGCCAAGTGGCAACCTTTTGGGACCTTCTGGGATGCCAATGTAAGAATAACTTTAATCATACTACCAATTTGTGATAAGCAGTTACTTTTAAAATACATAGGGGAGTCGCAAAAGAGTTAATATTTTAAACAGTTTGCACACCCTTCCTCACAACTCAATTCTAGCATTAATTATTTAGAAAGCTATTTCTTAGGTACACTTTGACTTAGTCTGAGTAGATGATCACAAGTTCCAAATGGCAAACATTAATACGGTGTTAGTGTTGTGCTCAGAACACGAGTACATCATTTTGGCTTCATCCATGCTCTATACCTTACCTGCTGTGGTGTGCCAGAAAGTGGGATAAATTGGTTTGGAGTCAGACATTCCTCGTTTCCATTCTATCGAGTACGCAATCTCTGAGTTTCAAAATCCTCATTTGTAAATTGGGGAAATATATGCCTTCTGTTTTTTGAAGATTGGAAGATGAGATGAGTTGTGTGACCAAAATACCTAGTCTGGGGTCTGCCGTGTAGTGGATGCTCAATCAGTTATCAGTTTCCCTGTTCCTGGTGGCCCGGGATCATTTCTTAATCCCATTTTGTGAGTTTGGGCAATTCAGTCATCCTCTATGAACCTTAAATTTGCCACCTGTGAAATGGAACCATCAGAAAATATCTCACAGGCTTTTCTAAGACTTCTTTAACCAATACCAGTGCAAGTGCTTTCTAAATTATGATTCCTGTTATCCACCCCCAAATCATTCAGCATGGCCTTGTATAGTTAGCAGATCTTATATTTGTTGCTGCATTAAACTTCAAAAGCAATCCCAAACTCTGTTTCATCTTCTGTTCTTTTCCTTTTTTACAACAACCTTCAGAAGGAGAGACAAACATTATTTTTCTCATTATCATACTTGAGGCCCAGAGGGCTACTTGCTTACAACTTCTCACAGGAGGACCAGGGCTGGAACCTGGGTCTGTGGCTCTCATTGGTGTCTTGCCAAGTGAATCTGCGTCCATGTGGCTCCTGTGGTTTGTTCCTTGCCTAGAGAGACCTTGCTGTGTGACTTTTGTTAGGGGGGCACCTGATTTATTCCCCCACAGTCCCCTAAACATCCTGCTCTCTTCCTAGCACTGCTATCTTTGAAACCCAAACTGGTGAGGGAGGAGTTTGTCGTCTCTTGACCTCAGCACTTTTTGCAGGGTGTTTACTATGGGTGAGCTCATGATTCAGCCACAGAAGAAAATTTTTGTAATGTCTACTGGAGATGAAAATATTCTTCCTTGGAACATTTGTCACTTGAGTGTTCATACTCTGTAATGCCCCAAGACAATCCTCTAAAAACAGCAGCTGCTTCCCTTCCACTACACAAACAGAAAGGTTCAAACTCAGGCCTGCTTTGTTATTATGGGCCAACTGTGTGCAAACACTATGTCCTGCGGGGGGCCCAGAGTTGAATTAAACAGCCCTTGCTCTGGATTTTCTGACAATAGAATCGGGTGATATCCTCTCCCCTCCCTTCATTGTTCCCCAGCCTGAGCCGCCTGATCTGGCTGGCTGTTGCATCCCCTGGGCTGCATTCCTTCTGCACACATACCTGGGGAAGACCACTTTCCAGATGGACATGTCCAGAGTTTGGGAGCAGTGGATCTATTCTACTAGAACACACACTTGTTCTTAGCTGACAGCCTAAGAACACATATTCTTAAAGAGAAAGGTGAGCTAAATGAGGGCAGCAAGGAAAAAATGGGTCCCTCAACAAGTGTGAGAGGGAGGCGAGAACCAGGTGCATGGGAGCTGCACAGCCAGCATCCTCCAAAAGGAAAAAATCCATAGCTAAGGGCTTTTTTTTTGTGCCCTGAGCTGGGGATACAGCTATGAAGATGACCTGGTTCCAACTTGGAGTAGCATAGAATCTGGTAGTAACTAGAGTTCGCTCGAGTGTCACCCTCCTCCCAGTCATTGTCCTGCCTGCCCCTGCAGCACACTGCCCACCTAAAAGGATTGGTCATCACTGTCTTGGGGAAGTGGAGGTGATGCTAGCACTGAGGAAGAAATCAGGACTGAGCTTCACGCAACTCATCTGAGAATTGTTTCTCTCTGAACCCTTGCTAGACTTGTCCTTACAGCTGACTTTTGGTGATGATAGATGGGCCTTATTTCAAAATTAATGAGGTGAGGACACACCTATCTCATGAGAAGGTGTATCCTATGAAAATATAATTCAGAGTCTCTTTAAGTGGGTGGAATATGGTTACCTAGGTGCTATTGGAATTGATTCTGTGGGACTGATCTCTCCCTCCCTGAACCTTCCATACCTGGGAATCTACCATTATCAGTTCTTGGGTTTCACATTGCCTTTTCTAGGCTCCTGTTTTAAAAATGGAAATATCCCTAGGAAGAACATCAAGACCCGAACATTGAGGTACACTGATAGATCAAATAATTGTCTTGCTGATGGATGAGACTTGGGCTTCTTGTAGGAAAAAACATAGTAAACAAATTAGAGGAATGAGGAGAGGAGGTGAGCGTATGAAAACATCACCATCCTGATGATCAGGCCCTTGTTAGAAGGAAGTTCTTGCCCTCCTTGAGTGGACATGCTCAGGCTGAAATCTCATCCTGAACCTCAGTGTTTCAGAACGCAAGTCTGATCATATTTTCCTAGCACTGACAACAGCAGGCAAAGTTGGCTCTGCTAGACAGATAACTGATAAAATAAGCAATTGTATAATTTCCATTGTGCCCAAACATTTTTGTAGTCATGACAACATCCTTAGATTCTTACAGCCCTGACAGCCAGGGAGATGGCTAATAATTCCTTTCCAATAATCACCAGCCTCTGTGTAAGAGGACTTTTGGGCCCCATTGCAGGATGGTTCTGTGTGAGAGGTGCTGAGGGAGAGGCACTAGAAGGAAGGGAGGCTTTGGGGATTATTCAAGGTAAGGGGCAAAAAAAAAAAATCACTGCAGTCACTTGGGTGACTGACCTAGAGGTAAATCATGTGCCAACGATCCTTTTTTGGAAACGTGTCTCCAATTCAACCCATTCCTCCAGGTGCCACCATTATTGTACCCCCAGGACTATAGCAGTTGTTCCTTAGTAGGTCTCCATTGTGTGTATCATCTGTACCCTGCTACTGGTCAATCTACAGTTCAAATCATTGTCATCTTGTCATGTTGCTGCTCAAAATTTCATATAGCTTATTCTTCACTACTTACTATATTAGGCCTGAGCTCCCCTGCCTTAATTCCTTTTTTCTAATCTTGCCAAACCCAATCTATCCTATCCTGTCTTTCCAAATTTTATTTATCCCTTAAGTTATAGCTAAGATCTTCCTACCTCCATCAAACTTCCTCTGACTACTCCGGCCCAAAGCATTGGGCTTTATGACCAGTACCACACAGCCCTACAGGTGTGTTATTGCCAGGGATTAATGCATGCTAGGCCTTTTCTCCAGAAAAGACTGAATTCTGTGAGAGCTGTCCATAGATGTCTCCTGTATCTCTCAAAAAAGGCGATCTTTCCATCTTTTCTCAACTGCCCTTTCTAAAACATTACTGTCTACTTGGTCTGCTTTTTTTTTTTTTTTATCTTTCTTTATACCACTAACACCATGTAACATTATCCAACATTGTCTCTTAAGCTAGAATATAAATTCCATAAAGGCAGAGGCTTTAACCGTCTTGGCATCTTTTGTATACCCAACAAATACTACAAAGCTGAGAATATAATATGACTTCAATAAATGATTGTTGAATGATTGAATGAGTTTTTATTTATTAGCCAATTCACATCCAAAATTATGGAGAAGAAAAGGGGAGGTACCAATCCTTTCCACTATGTACATGCTGCCATAACTTCTAAAAATGAACCCTCATATGGTCTTTTTCCTATTAGAATAGACAGCCAAACGTTGCTGAACAGCAAGAGTAATCCAATTCATAGGGACATCGTGCATTCCTGTCAGAAGAGCCTTGTAATCAGGGACTACAGGCAAGGCCAGCTTGCTGCTGCAAAATGCATGGGCTGTTACTACGCGGCCAACTTCTTGGATTGCTGTGAGATTCAAATGCAATAAAGAATGGCAAAAAGGGTTAAATTGTAAATCAAGATAAAAATGGGAATCATTATTCAACCAGCTGGTGGTGTGAAGAACTGGAATTAATTTTGATAAAGACAGCAAGGAATACTCTGGACCCCAAGTATTGAAAATAAACATCAAAAGGAGGTGTCAGGAGCTCTCTATTAGAACTCTGAAGGATAATATGGTTTTGATTATTTGGAAGGGCCTTTCTGGATATGTCAGGGGTTCAGTAAGAAGGATGCCTTTCTCCTTTGAGAAACACAAATGATATATTTCCACATTGGAATACTGGTCAGTGGATCTTTCCAAAAGAAAAGTTAAAAAGACTTTCAAAAATTTTAGGAAACTTGGCGGGGGAAAAAAAATCCACAATCACCACTACTGTCGTCATCATCGTCATCAAATTAATCCTTTGAAAAATCTCAAAAGGTAGGTATTGCTTTCTTTTCTTTAAGCATAGGGGAGAACTGTGGTGCGAAGAGAATGAAGTCTCTTACACGGACTTCCCTTAGCTAGTAAATGATAGGGTCAAGAATTTAACAAAAAATGCCAACATTTACTGAGGATTTTCTTAATGTCAGTCATTGTTGTTTGCAATGCAATGCAAAGGTGCAGGTAGCGCTATTCCTGGTTTATAGTAAGTAAGACTGGGACCTAGAGAAGTTAAGCCATTACCTAAGGTCACATAACTAAGGAGAGCAGGAGCCAAGACCTGAGTTTAGACAGGTGGCACTGGTATCTATGTACTTCTGCATTACTGTGTGATGCTTCCTGTGTCCCTGGCCACTGTCCTTTGAGATGCCCAACATATGGTTCAACTTTTATAATCAGCGAAGCTACTTTCATTACCCTTACTAAATGAAATGAGGGAGGAATACAGAATAGAGAGAAGGAGACTTGGAGGGATTGCTAGGGTGAGTCCCAGTGAAGGCTCTCCTGGAATTACCTGGCTGGAGAAAGCAGATGGTGTGGGTGTTGTTAATAGGCACCCTAAGGAGGGTCTAACAAGCCTGCATGTGAGTAGAAGATTGTTGTCAATTGGGGAGGGGTCCCACTCAGCTGTGCGAAGGGTTTGCTCAGATGAAATTAGGGTTTATTGAGTAGTAAAGAGCAACATCCAGCTGCCTGAGAATTACATTGACAGGATGCAAAGGCAGGAGAATATTGTGTAAACCTTATTTACAGATCAATAGATAATCTTTCATACACAAAAGGTCAGCTCCAGGAAGGCAGAGCAGTAAAAAAAGAAATATTGCCTGCAAATACAATATTGACTTAAAAAATGCACCCAGATGAATCCTTTGATGTATATTCTTCTAGTCAAAGTACATTTCTTTATTCATGAGGTTTTTTTTCCTAACCACTTCAGGTTTCTCAGTGAAGTATGAAGACAGTGATGAAGAACACTGATTTCTAGTTGTCTTGAATTCTGTGCCATCAAATGATCAGCATGAAATGGAATCAATGCTGAAAATTTCAAAACAACATTTGTGTGTGTGTGTGTGTGTGTGTGTGTGTGTGTGTGTGTGTGTTTGTGAATTAGGATGCTCAAGTCAAATAGAAACTCACCCCTAACCCCTTGTAATTTCCTGCTTTGGTGCCTGTGATGATGATAAACATTTATCCTGGCTTCAGGAAATAAACAACTATTCAATCCTACTGGTTCCCTCTGGATTCTTTCATTCATTTTGTATTTCTTCTTTGCCTTTAAGCAAGTAGTTCATCATCCCAAAGAATATCTGAAATCGTTGCCATCCACCTATACCTGACTGCTGGATTGTGAGGCCATTTATGACTGCTGCTCAGACACAAGTAAGCATGGGAGAAGGAAGCCAGTTAATTGGGCTTTGTTTCCCTGATAGAATCTTTCAGATTAGGGGTCCAACTAATTTAGATACCTTATCAGTATGGGAAATTTTTCAAAGGGCCACAGTCTGAGCCCTGAATAGAAATATTGCTGGTAGAAAGTGCCTTTGGGGTGGTTGCTCCAATCTCTGGGTTATTGTGTGCCACATCTGAAGGAAGGATGCACAGCTGGGAAAAGTCCACCCTCGTCAATAAGTCAAAAGGCTTAAGATGGACAACTCTTCCTCTTAACTTCCTGATGGAGAAAGGCATGGCAGTGGCTGTGAAAGAATTTTCTATGCTGTAGAATTATATAAATACATTTTCCAGAGTAACCAAGGAGGATCCTTTGACAATGACACAATTACTTCCAGCTGCTTACAAGTTCTTTTCTTGCTGCACTGAGAAAGCAGGTTTCAAATGCTCTGAGAACAATAACCTCCTCTTATGAAAGGATGTGGCTGGAATCGGCCACCTACAGCTTTGTCTAGACTTGATGGGGAACCAGAGGGACAGGGGACTACTCAACCCCTCAAAGGGAGAAAAGGATCCAGAGGGGAGGCTGGATTTCATGACTGATGGTATAGATTTTAGCCTCTTTCAGAGTCAAAGTCATAGCTTGGCCCCTCTATTGGGCCAAAGTTTCCATTCCTCCCACCTGGGGCTATGCCTTCCATGCTCACATCCTCTCAAGTTCCTCCCCAGCTCTTACCCCCTAGAAGGAGGACTGAGGGTCCTTATTCATAAGAGTGAATGGTGGTGACTACCAGGTGTGGGCAAGTCTTGGGCCTAATTCTGGATATCTTGATTTCAAACTTTGCAATGATTCCTCATCCCTTATTTACTTGCTCCCAGCCCACCATTCTGACTATTGTTCATGCTGTTACTATCAAGGGCTCTAGAATATGTATGTGAGGGGGTTGTTTTCTTTTTGGATCTATCTTCTGCAGGAATGCTTTTCATTACATGTATGTGAATGGCAGTTACCCTGTGGATTCATTTGCATGTCCTAAGGTGATTATATTTTGTTATTGAAGGCTCTGTGGCCCCCACATCCCACTTGAACTTTTCTAAGAGAAAAGGGAGAGAAAGAGGGAAGAAGGTAGTTGGGAGGGAAAGAAGAAAAGAGGAACGAATGAAAGAAGTCAGTTGGGTAACAGGTGCTAATAATTTTGTACAGTTGTTTATAGTTTATATACTGAGAAACAATTTGTAAAATGTTTTTGGCAGGCATCATCTTATTTTTCACAGCACCCTATTTACAGATATGGAAACTGAGGCTTAGAGAAGGTAATTGGTTATCTAGCTAATAAATAATAATATCCCACCTGGAATCCAGTCCTTCTGCCATCATACATAGTTTTCTTTTCTATACTGCTTCATGAAATGTAAAGGCATTTCCTAAACTTGTTTTTTTGAACTTAAGACAAACACTGTAAGAGCTGAAGGTCTTGGTGGCCACCATAACTCTATTCAGTCCTTACTGGACTTTTCTTGAGGGTGGACTGGTAGACTTTGGTTGGCTAGAAATAATCATCCTACAAAGTACTCAGTACATATATTAATATTTTTGAACACTTCATGGTTTATGTGATATTTTCCTATATAAATCTCACTTGAGGGTCCTATAAGCCAAGTGGGTCTCGGAAGTCCAGCAAATGACCCAAAAATAAATGGTGGGATGAGGATGAAGTCTTAGTTTTTTTTTTTTCTTTAATGCTCATGCCTTCTATTACTCCATATTTCTTCCACTGTTATGTGCCTAATCTGCTAATCTGCAGACAGTATAGTAAAGTCCATTTAGGGATCCACCACACCCAAGTCTGAAAACAGAAGAGGTCATAACCCTGACCTCTGAGCATGATGGGCTCTATTTGGGGGGCACAGTGTAAAATGAAAATTCAGGGCCCTTCATTAAAAAAAAAAGTATAAGCATTTCAAGACTGTGGAAGCAGGAAATTAAACCTAGTGTGAGGCTCTCTGAATGTGGGGTGCTTTTGAGCATGGAACCCTGTGTGACTGTATGGGCAGCATGCCAATGAAGCTAGTCCTGCCTCTGACGTTAACTCAGGAGTGGATGACCTTAACTCTTTCTCAGATCCTTCCTGGAGCTTCTATCAGGGAGGGGAAGTTACATGTCATATAGACTGTTATGTTAAACCTTTTATTCTTGTAGAGATGAGGCACACAAAGGCCCAGTGTTGCTCATTGAACCTACTAACTCCAGTTCTCAGGGATCAAAATTTAAGGACAAAGTATCACTAGCAACTAATGTTGATGTGAGCATTTACTGTGTGACAGGCACTGTATAAAACTTTTTACATCCTTTAAATTGTTTGCAAGGATGGCCTCAATTCTCTATCCTTACTTGGATCAACACATCTTATATTGTGACTGTGAAGCTTTTCCCATGAAAAAATGGAGTGCATTTCTCTATATCTTGAATCAGAGCTGGCCCCATGAGTTGGTCTGGCTAATAAAATGCTTCAGAATAGATGGCATACTAGTTCAGGGGGTAGGTCTCAAGAGGCTTGCAAGCTTGAGCTCTTTCTGTTGGAACCCCAGGACTGCCATTAGAGCAAGCCTATGTTAGGCTGCTGGAAATGAGCTCCACTTGGTGTTGTCATCTCAACTGAGACCATCTAGGGCAGCCTGCCTCCAGTTGACCTGCCACCTAACTGTAATTGCTTAACTGAGCTTAGCTGAGGTCAAACAATCCAGGTCAGGAGAACCATTCCACAGATAAACTCACAGACAGGTGAGAGATGATAGCTGTTGCTTTAAAACTGTGTGTGTGTGGGGAGGGGCTTAGGTAGTTATGCATTATTATGCCAATAGGTAACAGATACACACTATCATCATTGTTATTTCCATTCTTGTGGTAGGGAAATAAGGAAATAAGCAAATAAGCATCAAGACATTAGGTTGTAGCCTGTGACCAGTGGCTAGTAAATGGGCTTACTGTGACTTCTAGCCCAAGTCCTTATTGGTTACTTTGTGGGGTCCTTTCATAGCACTCTGGGCTCTGTCAAGCGCTCAGCTATTTGGAAAGGCATTTGAATGGAAGAAGCAGTGATTTTGCTGATGGGGCTCAAACACCAGGAATCTCTCTGCTGGTAAAATACCATGTCTATTACTAACTAAAACTTAAAAAATAAAACACTGTAAGTTATCAAAGAAAAAATGCATATATGCAGAACAAAAGGGATGATGTCTTTGAGGTTAAGGTAACAAGCTAAATGCTAGCACAAATTTTGGCTGTATCTTATTAATAACACTAAATTATGACTGAGTTATGCAAGAGGTCCATGTGAAATTGCATTAATGCAAATGGAATTCTTTATGTTTTTGTAAATGAAAACAAAAATGCAGTTATATTAGTGGAACTCACGTATTAAACTAAAATAAAATCTACCAGCAAGTGTCTCCCCTCCATGTCTAGGTAACCCCACATCTTTTATAAAAAGCAGTTGCCCCCCAGAATAACAAGTAGAAATTGTGCTAAACCAGGAATACACAATTCGTTTATAGTGGCTGCATCAGAATATAAGAGTTCTTACAAATATCGGAGGTTGGGAAGGTTCTGGAAGGCATCAGTGTCGATGTATAGCAGGTTGTTGGCCTTTTCAATTCTACTGTAAAACAGAAAAGAATATATACATGAGCTCAACTGTAAGGAATGCTGTAGTATTTTTCACATTATGCAAAGAGTATATCACTTAATCACTCACCCATCCATCTATCCATCCATTTCAACAAAAAAGTTTAGAACACATGCAGTGTTTTCACTATGCTAAGTTGTTCAAACTAAATATTAACCCATTTTGCTTTCATCACTAATGTCCTCTTGGGACATTAAACATAGCCAAACAAAACACTTTCTGAGTTTGTCCTTTTCACCCAGCACACTGTGTCTTTAACCGGTAAGTGTCTCTCAGGGTCTAAGGAGGCTAAGAAGGCAGGGATGAGACTGACCTGGGAAATGGAGATTTTGTCTGATTTGGAGACAAGAGAGTAGGGGATAGAAAACAAAAGAAGGTGAAAAGAAGATGGCAGGAAGCAAAAGGGTGAAGGACAAAAGGAGATTGGAGAAAGAGGAAAGAGGCAAAGGAAAGCAAAGATCAGGTGAAAAGCAGTGGACATCTGATTTTAATCATGCAATTGTAGCAGGAAGTAGTTGGGAACGTGCTGCTGATTCCCTTCATGCTGTAGACTGAGGCTGCTCTCACAGCTCATGAGAAGTGGTGACTTTTGCCCTTGTTGTCTTTAGCTGTGTCCTGATCAATAGTCTGGAGGTGAATGTGTTCACATTTGGATTCCAACAGAGAGAGGCTGACCTTTCCTCATCTTGCTGGATCAATGTATATTTACAGATATGCTCTGTGTTAATTACTTCCTCCCTGTTTCATTAGCTTTTATGTTGCAGTAACCTGTAGCTACCCAGATCCAAGTACCAGGTAATTAATTAAGTATAGTCAGTGCTACATGGGGGTGAGCACCTCTCCATGCAGGGAAGAGATGAAAGAGCTGTTCCATTAGCTCTACTGCCTGTTGAACTGCAGAAAGGGATGCCTGCTTAACCCTGCCCAGAGGGCTGATTGCTCTTTGGTTCATTTCTTTGACATTTCCTGTGGGTTCTGAGACCCTGGTGAAACTCTCTTTTTCCAACTAGGGTAAGGAGAGACCAAGCAGAGAAGAAAAGAAGGAACAGGAGGGCAATGGGGGAAAGTGAGGAAAGGCATCAGTTTCAGAGGCTTAACAGCAATGAGGAAGAATGCAGGTGGGAGGCAGAGTGGGTGGAAGGAAGGAAAAGGGAGAGGGTAGTCTGCCAGTATGGACAGACTGAGTATCATTTCTAAATGTGTGTGTGTGTGTTTGTGTGTGTATGAATTATATGGATGTATATATATGTATATATGCTTGGCAAATGATAAATTTTTTAAAAATATAAGAGCTGGTATTTATGTTTAAGTCCTTATCCTGCTGTGGATTTGGCTGGGTGACTTTAGATAAGCCTTGCAACTTTCATTCTTGTCTGTAATATTAGGAAAGTGGTTCATTCACTTTCTTAACTATGTTGCATGGGATTTTTGTGAGGTGTTAATAAATGCCCCACAGAAGAAACCTTACCAGCGATACTGGTTGAGAAACCCTTAATAAAATGCCTCCCTGGATATTCCAAGTATATATTCACACATGATAGGTTCTGAGTTTTCCTATAGTAAGTGAGCCTAACACTTGCCCAATGTTTCCTAATATAACTTGACCATAAAGTCGTTTACCTTTTTAAAAAACACGTTGTACTTTGGAAAATTTGGGACCAGATAGTGTCTAGTCTTTTCTGGCTTTGACATTTTATGATTCTGTGAATTAATTTATGGTGGTTATAGGCTGGTATGAAACAGAAATAGATCTGTATGAATATTGACAGGTGTGTAAAACCAGAATGTTAAAAACAGAAAGTAAATTTAGTTGTAAAAAGGTACCAAGTATCATTATGACATATTTACTCTATGTCAGTTGATGTTGGATCTAATTTACATTTATCACCTTTGTTCATCACAGTGATCCTGTGGCATGCACTTTTACTTGCATGCACTTTTACTCTCATTTTACAGTTAAGGAAAACTAAGTGTTAGAATGATTTTGTTTCTTGGTAGGTTTCATGGTGAGTGTATGGCATAGACTAGTATTCAAGTGAGGACTCACTATCTTTACATCATGTGGGATTTATTTTGGACTTTGACTCTGGAATAATTTTAAAAGAGACGATGAGATAGAGACCCCTTCAGTCACAGCACAAGGTTATTGGGTCTACTATTGGAAAAAAAAAAAAACCTCTTGGAGGGAGACAGCAGGACAAGATTATTTTCTTGGTTGGTACTTGGATCACCAGGCAGAGAGACACAGAACGGTGCCCTTTGGGCTGTCTTTGACATCTTAAAATGAAATTCTAGGGATCAGAGGATAGAGCAGAGTTAGGACCTTCCAGGGATATACACAAAATTTACAGCTATTGCCAATGGTGATGAGCAAACCCCACAGGATCTTGCTTACATTTCATGTAATTTGGACAGGTTGAAGAACACATTTGCCTCTATTACTTCCAAGACATCATTCTGTGAGATCTCTCTGCAAAAAAAAAATAATACATATGATATAAAAATATATGATTTGAATTTTTTACAAATGAAATGTAAGTCAGCATTGAGCCTCTTGTCTGCAATGATTCATGAGACACACACAACCCTATTCCTGTCCTCAAAGAAGCCAGGTGTAATAATCAGACAAATCTAAAATAGGAGATGCTAATATTTGGAGAACAATGAGAGAATAAGCCCAAGGTGATGGCTCAGTTAGTTTAGAGGTTATTCAGTCTGTGGATGTAGCAACTGAGGTCCAGAAAGGGAAAGAAAATTGATTAAAGATATTTAGGGAATATACAGGATGAGAACAAACTCTGAGTTCCTTAGACCTTACAGGGGTCAGCAAGCGTTTTCTACAGGGCTAGATAGTAAATATTTTTTTGGCTTTATGAGTCATTTAATCTCTGTCACAACTACTCAGTTGATAGTGCAATGCAAAAGTAGCCATAGATAATAAGTAAATGAAAGAGCATGACTGTCTCCCAATAAAACTTTATTTATAAAAATAGATTGTGGGCTGGCTTTGGCACCATGGGGCTATAGATCTTGCTCTAGACCATGGAGTCAAGTTCTTCTCTCTGCTAATCTAACATTGGGAGATGAGAGCCTCAATTCAGTCTCAAAGGAGCATGGCTTTAAATCCCTCTCTTCTCCATATCATTACCCAAGTAACGGTCCTTACTCCAAGGTCTTTTGTTACGTAAAATATGCAGAGAAGACCTTTCAGGTCTCAGGTTTTTTTTTCTTGATGGAGTAATCTGAGGGCAGTAGAGAGTGAAGTCCACTATGCCAAAGCCCAGAGCTTGAGAAGATAGAGGGTGGCTTAATCACTTAATGTTTGTAAAGTGGTTCACAGATGAAGCGTGCTATTATTAGGCCTTCAGAGGAAGGCTCATGCAGTTTTAATGCAGCAGCTGAGAGTGTCTCAGGAAATCTCATAGGCAGCATGCATTCAAATTGGCTGAGGCAGAAGCACTGTCTGCTGGCCCAGGATTTAGCTGAAGAGCTCTGGAAAGGCTCTTGATCAGGCAAATCCTGGAAGACCGATCAGGGAGAAAGTCTTACAGGACAGGTGTGATTGTGAACAGTAGCCATCTCAGTGAGGGGAGCTGGTGACATCTGGAGCTTGTCAACTCAGTGGTGGTGGGTCACGTTTCACAAGCCCCTGTGAGTAAGGAGACATTTTGTGGGAGAAAAATAGCCTTCTTATTCTATGATAGCATCTTTGATGATTCACTTGGTAAACTTAAGTATTCACAATTTTTACAGTTGAACATAGATAAAGGTGGTGTGTTTGTGTGTGTGTGTGTGTGTGTGTGTGTGTGTGTGTGTGTGTGTGTAATAGAACATGTTGGCTATTGGCGGTTTATTTTGCTCCTCTGTCCTGCAAGTGGAAGGAGTGCTGAGAGGTACAGGAATGAAGAGGAGTAGGAAAGGGGTGGTAAACCTGGAAAAAGATGTTAATTTGAACATTTAAGGGAGTTGAGTGAAAGAGTTGCACAGGGAAAGGATAAGTCAGGGAGGAAGAACTAGATAAATCCAAATGGGGCCATATCTTCCAAAAATGATTTGCAGGTCCACTTACTGCTTCCAGTAGATTTGGCTGACCACACATGATAATATCTCAGCCTGATATTGCCTAGAAGGTAGATATTTTTCCTTGTCTGAATTCATGTGCTGAGAGTTCCCTTATTTGGATTTTCTCCCTCCCTTCCATCTGTCTGTCCCTCAAAGAGAACTAAAAACTGTTAGAATGAACAAACCAAAGAGCATTTCTAAATTATTTCAGAAGGTAGTTCATATTTTATAGCCTTCACTTCAAAGACAGGAGAGCGTGTGGGTTGGAGAGGGGCAGGGAGAGCCTTTGGCTGGATGAGGGTTGGGGGAAGGTGAACAGTATGCAGCAGTGGAAAAATACATCACTGAGAAATTCAGGGATCTTGTTCCAGTCCAGCCTAGTTCTGTCTCTAGTTATTTTTATTATAATTTATTTGGTATCTTTATCAGCTACTCTATATACATTCTCTCTAATCCTTTTGACACGCCTGTAAAGTACATTGACCTCCATGTTAATAAACAGCCCCACTAATATGCAGGTATGCTAGGCTACCTCTGACTGATTGCAGGGCTACAACACTTTTTTTTTTAGGGTTTATTTACTGACTGAGAGAGAGAACAGAGGAGGGGCAGAGAGAGAGAGAGAGAGAGAGAGAGAGAGAATCCCAAGCAGGCCCCAAGTTGTGAGCACAGAGCCTGACATGGGGCTTGATCTCAGCATGGTGAGATCATGGCCTGAGCCAAAACCAAGAGTGGACTGCTTAATCAACTGAGCCACCCTGGAACACTTTGTTTTACACATTTTGCCTCCCAGGCCACTCTAAGCCCAGGATTTCCATTCCTGTATATTTACTCTAGATAAATAAAAATGTATGCCTTCTCAAAGGCATTTTATACATTTTATTTGTAATAGCCCCAAACTGGGAACAACCCAATGGATGAAATATGGAATATCCATGTGATGAAATACTGCTCACTAATAAAATGGAACAAACTGTGGCTACAACATTGTTGAATCTTTAAACAATTATGCTGAATAAAAGAATGCATACTGTATAATTCTATTTGTATGAGGCTCTAAAACAGGCAAAACTAATCTATAGTGGCAGAAATTGGAGTAATTGTAACTTGGGGCCTGGGAAGGAGATTGCTGACAGGGTAGAGGCAAGGGGAAACTTCCTGGGAAGTTATGGAAATGTCCTATTCAAGGCTGGAGAAGTAGTAACATGAGTGTATATACTTACCTAACTTGTTAAACTTTAAAATTAAAACAGGCGCATCTATTTTATTGTGTATAAACATACATTAATAAAGTTATTTGAAAAATGACTTCCATGCAAAGGAAGGGGAGTAAACTGTTTGTTTTTGAGAACTCTGAATTAAATAACTAATAGAAGAGTCTTGTCCTGTTGTTTGCCCAGAAGGTGGTGTTCAAATCCTAGTTCTTTCCTGGTGATTCTAAGTAAGGATCTTTTCCGTCTTGGCCATCCCGGCCTCCTATAAAAGGAAGAGTTGGACTATATCAGAGTTTCTCAACTCTGGCTACATGGTAGAATCTTTTGGTGGACCAGAGTGTGAGTCCACCCCAGAAAGCTGGATTTATTTAATCTGGGGTGGGACTATGGCATTGTGTGTGTGTGTGTGTGTGTGTGTGTGTGTGTGTGTGTGTGTCTGGTTGTCTGGCTTTTTCTTTTTCTTTTCCTTTTAATTCTCCAAGCAATGGTGATTCTCTTATGCATGAAAGATGGAGAATTGCTGGACTAGATGATTATTAAGGTCTCCTTTAGATCTGTGAATTTTGTCTTAGTCTGCTTCAGGAGCAAGTAGGACCAATTTTCCCTTGGCTACTGAGACAATAAATTAGACAAGTAAGGTTCTTGGAGCATGAGATAATGAGAGATAATGAGGCAAAATAGTAGCAAGATAAACCAGAGATAGAACATGGAAGCAGGAATAAAACGGAGAAGGCAGCAGGTAGTTTTTCATAAGTAAGAAAATTTAAACAAAAACTCACAACATTTCAGATGTTAAATGTGTAGCAAGAGCTGCTGTGGAAAATATATAATGAACATTTATTTACTATTGATAATTGACAGTATTTTTTATTATGCATAGCCTCCCTTCATTTTTAATGTACCTATGTAAAGTAGAGTGAAAACAGCCAATGCTATCTCCAGTGAGGTTTAACAAAACTTGCCTGGCTTGGCTAAGATAATACACAATTGTGAGGATCATTAAACTTGTCTTTGAAGGGAGGATGTGGAATCTTTACATCCAAAGAACTTATATAATTAAGAAACCATTCTTTGTCTCAGTAGATGCAGTTAAGAATTTTCTTTGCAATTGTGACAAATCATTGCAGTTGGCACAGTTCCAGATACGGCATTTTCTTAGGGGCAATAGGTAAAGGTTTTGTGAAGACAGGGGAGCTCTAAGAATGTGATAGATTAGCTGTTCTCAAAGTGTGGTCTGGTGGTCTGTATAGTCAAAACTATTTTCATAATAATTCTAAAATAAAAATTTTTCCACTTTCACTCTTTGAGGACACAGTGGAGTCCAGGGGTTACTCAATGTGTATTATGGCAACCGCTATAATGCAGAAGCAGATATGAGACTCCATCTGTCTTCTGTTAAGCCAGATGTTAAAAATGTTTGCAAATATGTAAGACCATGGTACTCTACTCACTAATATTTGTTTGAAAAGATGGTTATTTTGTATAACAACGATTATTTATGTTAACATGTAGGAATTTATTATTGTTTTAGAATGGACTGTCAAATAAAACGTTTCCCAGTTTTAACTTCTAGTATGGTAAATATTGGTAGCTATAACCCACATAAACAAAATCTATTTGCTGTCTTTAAAAACTGTTAAGAGTTTAAAGAGATTCTGGGATCAAAAAGTTTAGGATATGTTCAGTGCAGACACTGAATGCAGGCCTTTTTGGGTGAGAGATCCTGAGACCCTGTGGAAAGCTTACTTCCCGAGATGAGGCTCCACTCATCTTCTAGGATAGTGCATCTCAGTTGTTCATGCACATAAGAATTATCTGGGGATCTTGTGCAAATGCTTCTCCATGGGAAGACCTTGAGTGGGGCCTGAGGTTCTAATTTCTAATACCTCCAGTATTAGGGGGTGGTTCTGGTTTTGACTGCTAGAGTCTTTAGAAGAATGGTAGTAACACTCCAGCAGACCTTTCTCCACATCACACAAGTGGTTGGATGTGAAAAGCTTGATAGAGGAGTTCAATTAAATCAGCTCAAGAGGAATGAGTCACTTGATTTTCAAAACCCTGTATCTCCTTTGGAAAGCCTCCTTTTTCTCTCTCACTGAAGTTTTCCTACCTTCTAGTTCTCACAAGACTTCTTTGATTTCTCAGTTAAAGGAAATGTATTGTTTTGTCATTGCTTTTTTTTTTTTTTTTTTTTTGGTCGGGAGGTGTGGTCATTGTCTAATTCCTGATCCTATCTTATTCATCTGTCTCTAGCATCTAGTGGCAAGTTTGCATGTAATAGGGACTCAATAAATGTTAAAAGGATGGATGGGTAGATGGAGGAAAAATAGTCTTCAGGTCCGGAAATGGGCATCTGCAAAACTGTGAAGGACATGACAATTGTCTTAAGTATTCTTTCACCCCTTTTCTGTAGGCAGCGTGACCAAACTGGGTAAATGGCAACCAAGGCTAGCTGGTCTGTGAGTTAGGCTTTTGTCCCAGGGATTTTTACATTTAATACACATCATTTAAGGGACACATACATGTATTTAGTCTGCTGTACTAATAGCTTCTGGATGTCTTTAGCTCCAGCTAAAGGTATTTTCCAGCTCCTTCAGCAGAGCTCCAAGATGAAGTCCTCGAGTCAGTAAACACCCATAGAGGAGAAAACATGGGAGATGACTGGTATGACTCTATGGGGGTTGGAGAGGATGACTTTTAAGGTCTCTTCTGTGAATGAAATTCCATGTTTCCTTAAAGGAAGGGGAGATGTGCTTGCGTGAGATACTGGGGGTTTTCAGGGCATTCTCTTTGGAGTGAATTTCCGAGCCACAAATTCTACTCCAGTATTACATTCTTCTGGTCAATGGAGTGGTTTTTATATGCAGGTGCACTTGATGGAGGGGGTGGGGTATTCAGTAGGAAGGACTTTAGGGACTGAATGAGCATGTAGAATTCAGCTAGGTCTAGCATAAAATTTCAAACTATTGTAGACAGGTATTAATTTGTCCACCATTTCATCTGATACTCATTTGCCAAATTCTGGGACTGTCTGATTCAGAGCAGAGTTGCTCTGGTTTTACAGGATAAGGAAGAACTAAAAACGGTCACCAAAAGTTATAAGTCTCACTAGAATGTCAATGGCATCTATTACATTCTGGTTACATCCCGTAACAATAAATCAGATACCAATAGAGCCTCCTTTGCTGTTTTTTTCCCTCTCCCCAACATAGGAGATATTTTCCAGTTGGATCTTCCTCATCTTTTCCCTCCTCTCCTGACTTTTCACAGAGCATTTTCCTCTAATATATCCAAAGTACCCCTCCTTAACTAAGCACATTAGGGAACTCAATTGCACTAAAGTATTTTTAATATTCACCAAATCAAATTTCTTCTGTTTTTAATAACCTCAGACTAAATTCAGTTGACAGTTTTCCTTCCCTGAGTCCTTGTGGTCTAGGATTCATACATATATACTCTGTAATAGCCCTTACATACTGTGTTGGGTTTGCACTGGTTTGTCTCCTTCACTAGGCAAAGAGGACAATGACACTGCCTTTTATCTTAGTATTCCTGCTCCCAACGAAATGTTTGCTGGATGAATGAATTACCTTTTAAAGATTATAAAAGATTTTCTACCTTGGCTCTTGCGCAATAAAGCTGTGTTCTTGAAAACTTGGAGTAAACAGAGTATTTACAAATCAAATTGTGTATTAGCACAGGAAGGAAGCTTCTTGTTTAGCAAAACCTTGGAGTGAATATTTAAAGGAGTTAAGAATGAATTCAACAAATGTTCAACAGATTTTGATTAAGCAGCTTTTGTGTTTAAGGCACTAGGCTAGGTGCTGGGGATCTAAAAGATGAATAAAGTGGGTCCTGATTTAGAAATCATCTGTAAGTAAGTCTAGTATTCTAGGCTTTCTTTTAACTGAGTGCTATCTTTATTTGATGGGTTATATCTGTGTTGGTGGAAAAAATAAAATGGATTGTTGGCATGTTGTATTTGAATATAGCTGCAGATGTATGAATAATATACTTTTATATATAGTACATACATTATACTTATATATGAAGTAAATGTATATGGTTATACATAATAAAACATGCACACACATATACATATATATGTGTGTGTGTGTGTAAAAAAATATATTTTTTTTACACACACATGTTTTCTGTATTTATATCCTATGTCTACTCATCTACTCTCTATAGTCTTCTGGAACTGTGCTATATGATTAAAAAAAGTACAGAACAGGACAGGTGAAAATTCTAATGAAAATACATTTCAGAAAATTTCATAATGCTCTCCAAACACACAATGAAAGCTCTCATTTAGAATTCCCTGAAGATCAGATCCAGAGACTACCATAGAGACCTGAGTTTGAATCCTGCCTCTATTTCTTACTAGTTGTATAACTATGGACAAGTTAAGGAGTCTCACTGAGCTTCAGTTCCCTTGTTTGTAAAATGGGAATAATAACTACCACACAGGACTGTTAAAGAGACTAATCAGATGGTATGTGTGAAAGCACAATGTTCATTACATGGTCAACTCCAGATATCACCATGCCTGCCAGACAGCCGGCTTGACAGCCTGCCTTCTTGGGGAGTTTAGACCTGAATTCCTCTGAAGGTGGGAAATAATAAGCTAGCCAGCCACTGTGCTGGAGAAAATGATGCTAGCAAAGGTCCTAGGAACAGTACCCTTAACCCCATTTAAAGATTAGATTCTTAAACCAGGCAATATGTAGCATTACCCTAAACGCCACCCTGAGTTTTTTCCACAGTGAGACCCACCATCCTGGTCTATTGGCCATCAGAGGAGAGTAGACAGTGCACAAAGGCATCCCAATAAGGATGCCTCTGTCACTGAAGTCATAACCTGAAAATCCTATTGTTCCCTTTGGGAGAGGATCAATATAGAATGGGACTTGCAGTCAATGTGTGGTAAGGCCATTGCCAAAGGGTTCCTCTCCCCTTCCTTTCCTGAAATTTTGCATCTGCTTTTTTCTCCTGGGCAAGGTGAGTCTTTGCTAAAGATTCTCTAAGGATGTCCCCAAAATGAGACAAATAAAAAGAACCCTCTCCGTGACTTTATCTGAGACAATTGAATTCAGCTCACTTTCAAATACATCAGCAGCAAAGTATTGTATCCATTTTTAGTTTTGTCTTAATTTAAAATGTTGAGTAATTATATTTTGGAGTAATGTATTTCCCTCACTTCCCTTAGCAGATGAGGAAAGGGACTAAAAATCACAGTCATAATAGCTAACATTTATTATGCACTTATTTGCCAATTTTTCTGTGCTTCACATTTATTAAATTGCTTATTCATCCCAACAAGATGAAGAAGAAGCATACAGAGGTTCAGTAATTTCCCCACTACCACGGAGCCAGTAAATAAAGTTGACCTTGGATATGCTCATGGGGCCTCAAAAGGATGGCAGAAATCAGGTAGGCCATATTTACAGTGAGTTGGAAAACTATTTCCACTTCAGAAAATTCTGTTGTTCTAAAATCCAGGAGAGTAGAAATCCTTTTGGGAGTGATATGCCTATAAAACAACTAAATACTACTCCATTCCTCCATGCTACATTGTAAGGCAATATATAAACGTGGAAATTCACCTTTCACAGATAAAGTCTCGAGCAGTGAATCATATAAGTACTTTTTTAGTACATTCTCTCTGTGTAAGTGTAGAGCATGTAAGACAGTAAAAACAAAAAACAAAACAAAAAAAAACAACAGCATCTCTGTCTCCCGAGAATTAATAATTTAGTTGGAGAGAATCAACATGCATGAGACGTTGGGAGTGCAAAGTCAATAGAAGTGGAGCAAAGTGTGGGAAGGTTGCCCAAAATTAGAGCAATGAAGAGCAGAGTACAGAGTAGGGATTCAATACATTTTATTCTTTGTCCTCATATACCATATTTTCTCTCATGCCCTGTCAGTGTCAGCATCTTTGAAGCTCTGTGTTGGTATCCCTCGAGGTTTCCCTGTTATAACCTCTCTGTTGATACTTCACAGGTTATTGGGATATGTTTCTCTCTTAGACCAAAGTTCATGTCTGCAACTACCAAAGCCATATTCTACTACATATTCAGTATACACTTCTAGACTAGGCATCTAGTCTAGAACAAGTTTATTATTTTCTTCCCTCAACTGTCTTCTCCTCCCCAATTAATAATGCCAGCCAATACCTGTATCTATCATCCCTATTGGTTCACTAGACCAACCCAAGCTTTAAATATTGGGGTTACCTCTAACTCTTCTTCAACATTTAACAGATCCTAAGTCCTCTCATTTACTTTTTTCAGTGTTTCTTGCAAATGTCGTTTCATTTCCCACCATCATTATTGTAATTATGATTCTTTGTAATTTCAGGTAGACCAGTAGTTATTAACAGTCATGTGATGACTAAGGAGTGGTTTGATGTGGGTTATGAGTCCTCTTTTTGAAAATAATTAAGTGTCCCAATGACTTAAAAATTTTGGAGTAAATCCAAGGTTATGTATATAATGTTCAAGAAAATAAAAATGGAATGGCTTATTGAGACAAAGGTGGAGTAAAAAGTGATGCCCTAGGAGTTTATCTCTGCCTGCATACAGGAGGATAGCTAGTACTTTTGCTTGGGAGCCATGAAGACTGTTGTTTGGGAAAGCCATTAGTATTGATAAGATGATAAAAAGAGAATAGAGGAGAAAGAGCAAGAGGGAAAGGGAAAGAGATTTCTAGAGGTAGAATGATATTAGAGCTAGAAGTTACAAAAAGTAGACAACTCTTTTATTCCTCTGTGTATGCCTCTCAGAAATTGTTCAAATGGGAATTTAATTAAGTTCTAAGTGATAGAAGACTAGGGATTGTGAAGGTATAAGGAAGTGGAGACTGTGTGTAGAGAAGAAAGGGAAGGGATCACTTGGGTCACTTGGCTTAGCTGTAGTCCTCCAGCTTCAGCAGAGGCCAAAGAAAGGGAGATGGGAAGGTGGGTGATACTTCTGACACACAAGCCATGATAAATTATCTGTAGGTTTGGGGCATGTGTAAGTTTGAGCTGTGTAACTCAAGGCTGCAGCAATAATAATGATGGTGAAATAATTAACTTTTATTACACACTTGTGTAGCAGGCATAGTGTTAAATGCTCTACATGGGTATTCTCACTAATGACCTTTTTCGAAGGCTATGCTGACTTGTATTTATCTTAGTTCATGTACACATATGAGAGGCAGTGTGGACCTGGGAGCCAGACAGGACTGAGTTAAAAATATACCTTTATCATTGCCAGTTATGTGACCTTAGACAAGTCAACTAACCCCCATGAAACTTACTTAATCCAGTGGATATCATTATATCTACCTTTGGGGTTTTTTATGAGAATTATGGATATAATACATGGCATGGAAGAGATTTCTAGCTGTCTACCAAAATCTGTTTTTCTTTTCTTATTTTTGGGTACATAGCTAGGCTACATTTTCTGGCCATTTTGCTGTTTAGGTGTAGCCTTGTGAGGAGCAGTTTCCTTCCATGGGAATGTGAGCAGAAGTGATTTGTGCACCCTTAGGCCTGGCCCATAGCCCCTCATGTGTGTTCCTCTATGTTCTGACTTCTTTCCATCTGACTTGGCTGGAGATGCCCACGGAAAGCTTGGAAGCCATAATTAAAGATGGATGAGCTGCTGTTGTCCTGACATCCTAAGTAAAGTGCTGAGGAACACTACCCGGGACTACTAGGTGAGAAATAAAGAACCTTGTTCTTAAAGTCCCTGACACTTTGGAATTTGTTGTTGCCATCTATTCACTCTAATGCTTAAGACTCTAGAACCCTGCATGGTATCTAGTGTTTGCCCAACAAATGCTCTTTCCATCAGGTCAAGTAGGAGTTGTGCATCTACCACCTAGTGAAAATGGGTATATACAGTAAGTGTTTAAATTTTTGTTGGCTGTTGAATTAGGAGTCATGTAGGAGTGTTGGTTGGCCACACTGGAAAAAAATCCCCCTCAAAACTAAGTCTCTGACCTAATTTACCAGAGACCTCTCTTCAACTTAATGATACAATATTTACTGCCTGTGATGGAGTTGCTTGGCCTCTCACTGTGCGAGCAGGTGGCTGCTCCTTCCTTATGGTCCCTTGGCTTTTTATTTTATTTTTCAATTATGTCATGAAAGAAAACATACAGAAAAGTAGAAAGAAGAACTTTTTAAAAATGGGGACTACTAAATCCTTTAGCACACAGACCCTCAGAGGGTGTTCAAATTAAGAAATTTGAGCCTCCAACTCTCTAGACTCCAGCAATGTGGAGCTGCATGAGGCAAGGTCTCTTGAGTGGGTAAGATAAAGTCCTTCATCACTTTGGAAAATCACTGGAGTTCTTTGAGATCCATTTTCTTCAGTAAGATATTGCTAAGGCCCTCTGTACCTCAGTACATTTCATACTCAATTCTTTGTAGTTGGTTGGGCTATTGAAGATCACATGAATAATGTATGTTCATACAGGAGGAAAAAGTACATAGTGTTATGCAAAGGTTATGCTGCTTACCATTATTTTTATTACTTCACTGGAGTCAGGAAACCTAGGTTCTAATCTTGACTCTGCCACTAATTAACCACTCTGCTTGAGTCAAATCAGTTACCTTCTCTGGGCCTTTGTTCCTCATCTATAAAACAATACTGTTGATCCAGATGATCTCGTGGGTAACTTCTAGCCCTAGAATTCAGTGATTTTAATTATTTCTGTGATTCTGTTATTAAAAGGCAGCCAGCCACATCGTCAGCAGTCCTCCATGACAGCCAACTTCCATTTCTAACAAGCTGGGTAAAGGGCTCCATCCTTCTTAGGGCACTGCACCTGTTTCCTAGAAGCAGCTCTCTGGGAAGTCCCTATGAGGGAGCAGCAGCAGGGTAGCCAGCAAGGGCCATTCTTCCTGAAAGCTGGACAAGGGGAGAAGGTAACCTTAGTCTGAGCCATTATTTTGGACATAGTTCTTGTTTTATTATCAGCTTAAATAGGGCTCCATTGATCTCCCTGTAAGCAAGTGTTGAAATCTTCCTTGTCATATATCTGGAGCCTCTTTACCAAGAGAAACACCAAATGTGTGTGTGTGTGTGTGTGTGTGTGTGTGTGAGAGAGAGAGAGAGAGAGAGAGAGAGAGAGAGAGAGTAAGAGACAATTATTGCAGGCTTTTCCATTCACTTTTGTCACCCCACAGCACCCCCAAAAACTTCCTTAATAATTATCTCTGGGGATCTATTATGCCTTTTTCGCTACCCTTCCCATACCTATAACGTAATTTGCCCTTCCCTAAATGGCTTTCATCCTCCTTCCAGTCTCTGTTTTCACTCTGTAATTCATAATTACTCTCCCTTTTATGCCCCACTATTTTCCACCTCATTAACTCTTATTCTTGGCATAAAAGTGCCTCCTTTATGGGCTGCAGTGAAGGAACAAGAAGGAACTCACATTTAGCCTCTTTTGAATTTGAGAAAGTTTTCCTTGTTTTCCTCTTTGAAATACACGAGAGTAGCACCCTCATAAGCATTCTACATGGAAAACTGATATCTATCCTGCCTTTTGCCACATTTTCAGAATTTCTTTGAATTCAGAAATTCAGGGGCACGTTTTTTGCCAACTACGTATTTCATTAATTTTACGTAAATTTCTGAGCAGATTTCCCCATCCCACATCAAATGGTAGTTAAAAGCCCACACTACAGCTGACTTTGCCACACGTTGGTTCTAAAAGTGTCCCAATTTTTTACAGCAAAGAGACCTGTATGGTCAGGAAAAAGGAAGTCCTGAAAAAGAGACTCCTATTTTATGAGACTTTGCCACTGCCTGGAGAAAAATGCCATCATTTTAGGAAGTGAGGAGGAGAGTGGATGGTCTTTCAACATGAGTTTGATTCAGGCAGTTAAGGCCATGCAAGATGTTGGGAATCATCAGACTAGTTTAGTATATATTAATTTACTATATTTTCTATGCTTTGGAAACCTTTATTAAACTTTAAAAAAAATCTTTATTATTTTTGAGAGAGAGACAGAGTGTGAGCAGGGGAGGAGCAGAGAGAGAGGGAGACACAGAATCCGAAGCAGGCTCCAGGCCCTGAGCGGTCAGCACAGAGCCCAATGTGGGGTTCGAACTCACGAACTGTGAGATTATGACCTGAGCTGAAGCCGGATGCTCAACCGACTGAGCCACCCAGGTGCCCCTGGAAACTTTTGTTTAAACAATGCTTGAAGAGTGGCAAAGCAAATAAGGGTGGAATTATTCCTGTTGAGGTCTAGGGCATTGGCTGTAGAACAGAATAAAAGAATCCAGATTTCCTTCCTCCCTTTAGCAGCTTCTGGGGGCTCTTCTGTACTCTTATTCATGTGTATATTTGTGAAATACACATTTGCCTTCTAATACAATTTCAGGTAACAAAGATCTTGTTAGGAAAAAATCTTTTAGAGAATGTGTGTTGTTTTGTAATATCCCTGAAAAGAGAATTTCAGAGGATCAGCAAAGGAAGGAAGACAGGCACTTGAGTAGTTATCTTCTAGATTTACTAGATTTTCATGTCCTACACATGCATCCTCTCCTTTTTTTCTCAAACACATAGTGTAACAAAGGAATGGGAAGCTGTATTTACATGGGTAATTAATAACTGAGCTGGTCTAGGTTAAGATGTTCTTTATGATAATAGGAGTGCATTTTCATTCATCCACTTAAAGTTTTTGCTGGGGCTATAGAAATTAAGTCAAGGTTAACTGACTTCCAGGAAAGGGCGTATCTATGTTAGGAACCAGGACCAGGCAGCAGAGTGAGTACTATAGACCCATACAAGTACTCAGACTCATATAAGCTGTGTGAAGCTGGCAAGGTTACTTAAATTCTGAGCTTCAGTTTCCTCATATTTAAAATGAGGACAATAGTATTTACCTTGAAAAACTTTGTGAGGACTAATTACTAAACAATTACATGTTAAATATCTAAAGCTTAGTAAGTGTTAAATAGTATTATCATTATTTTGTATTATAGTAGTATTTATTATCATTACTCTATTAGACTAGAGTTTAGTCTAGTGACTATAAATCCCTTGGGGTCAAGGACTTTGTTATATTCATAGTTTGTCACCTCTGCACCCAGCAGGCACTCCACAAATGTGTGCTGATTCGACAGATGACATCTTTAGGACTTGAAATCCTTTGCTTACATTGATTAAAGTAAACTTTACCTTCACAACTAAGTAGTAGAGTCAGAAGGAAATATATCAGTTTTAAGGCCACCCTTTACAGTTTTCCCCAAGGAAGACTTCTCCAATCCTTTGGAATTAAGACATTGCCTTCCTCTGAGCTTTCCTTGAACACTCCTTGTGTCTTTATCAGAGTATTTTATCATTGTTGGACTTGTAGTTACGCTGGCTGTGCTTCTGTCTATAGGATTCTGAGGGCTGAATCTGTGGCCACTGACATACTGTAAATACTACTGAACCTACTACATCACATACAGGGGGCTTTCAATTCTATTGAGCTGGAGGGGACAGGTGTTAACAATGCTTAAGTGTTTTTGGCACCAAATCTCAAAATTTGTCTGCAGGCCTCATCTTCAGATATATTCAAGAGAATACAATTTCTGCCTTCAAGGAGCTTTTAATCTAATGGAAATTGTAATATTGTTTTCATTGCAACAGATTCCAGGGTTTCATGTTGAACGAGTGATCATTGGTTGATTAAATTAGTGAAAGAAGCAAAAGCTGTTATCTTGTTTAGGAGGAAAGAATGAGAAAGTACAGAAAGGTTAGGTGATTTACCTAAGGCCACACACCAAGTCAGAGAAGTAGAACCTGGGGCTGCCAAATCCCATCTGATGTCCTTTCAAGCACACAATGCAACACCCTTGTGTTAAGGACCTCAAATATCTCAGTCCTAATTTTTAGCTATGAATAGCCACCTCCTTCCTGCTTGTCCATGATACAGTTTTTCCCTTTTTTCCCCCCGAAATATAAGTATTTGGAGGAAAAAAAACATTCTGACCAAATGTGCTTTTGGTAGAAATTCTAGGACCAACTTATTACATCAAATCCTGATTTAGATTTCAGAATTCATTTGAATATATTAGTTGCACAATTTGTGTATTTTCCTCTGTCACCTACCAAAAGCAATTTCCCCCTTTTAAGATCATTGTGTTTTTAAATATAAGACGTAAGAGACGAGAATTACATAGCAACTTGCTTTCCAATTAGACTACAGTTGCTGACAATCTATCTGATCAGACAAGGTCAGTGACAGAATAAGCTCCATAGTATTTAAAGACAGCTTGGAGGGGGGGCAGGGACAATGAGGAAATGAGAAAACTATTGGAAAATCTTTGCCTAGAGTGGAACGTGAGTCCTTTATTGCTTGCTGCTTGTATAATCTGAAGAGATGTCTTACAGTAGCAACAGTTTATAACCTGCCAACAAGAAAACTGGGGAACTGAGGCTATGAGATGTTCAATTGTGGTTGTTTTTTCTTTCTTCTAGTTCCCAAAGCTTTAGAAAACTAAAGACTAAAAATCGCCAACTTGAGAGGTTGAAGCTGAATAGGGGGAGTTAATGAAGAGGCAAATACAGGGGACTCTTTTCAACTCAAATAGGGAATTGAGGATATATGAAAGGAGGTGGAATGGTCCAAAACCAGGTTTGCCTGGTGGGGTCATGAAAGTGGACCTTGACTCCAGGCATCATAGGAAGTACAGCTGGCCTTGAATCCTGCATCATCTGGGCCCATTTCAGTGACTGTCTCTCTCCCCCTCTCCCTGTATTAGTCTCTGCTTTAAGAAGAAACACTCATTCATACCAAAATGTCTATCTCTGACGACTGATGACAGTCTGATTGGAGGAAGAGCATTGGGGTGCCTCGGTGGCTCAGTTGGTAAAGCTTCTAACTTTGGTTCAGGTCATGATCTTGCAGTTCATGAGTTTGAGCCCTGTGTCGGGCTCTGTGCTAACAGTTCAGAGCCTGGAACCTGCTTTGGATTCTGTGTCTTCCCTTCTCTCTGTCCCTCTTCCAGTCACACTCTGTTTCTCCCTCTGTGTCTCAAAATAAATAAACATTAAAAAAAAAGGTGCGGGAGGGCATTGCATTTTATCAGGGAGCAAAGATGTAACCAAAGAGTCATGATGAATACTGGGGACAATGGATCACATAGATGAAATAATTTTGGAGCTTTCTGACTTTTATGGAGCCCCTTAAGTGACATATGTGACCTACCATGGTTTCATAGAAGGGTGGTTAAAAATGAGCTCCAGGTCCTCACCCCACTCAAGGAAAAAATGAAATGAGGTCATTGTTCTAGTGGCCACATTTTAGATGCAGCTCAGACACAGGCAACATCATGGAAAGCAAACACAAAATCATATTTCTGGGAACATTTGGGTTGAGGAGATGAGACCCAAAGCTTAAATGTTTAATACCCAGTAGAGAGCTTGGACTAACTCTCTGCCTGACACTCCCTTTCTCCCTGCTCTACCCCTTCCCCAACTATTCTCTGCCTGAGGACTGAGTGGGAAGAAGCCAGTTCTAACAGAGAAAATGAGAGCAGGGGCTCCTGAGAACTGGTAAGATGAGGCCTTGGGTTGTCAGAGTATTTAAGTATTTCCTGATGTCAACAAGACCTTGAGTAGTTGAGGAAAGCTGACCTGCTAAACCAATTCCCAAAAGGGCTCAAAAGTCTCCTTGGCCCTCAAGACATTGTTAGAGAAAAACAGTGTCGGTGGGATGAACAGCTAGCACCTAGTTTCAGGTTCCTACTTTCTTACCAGTGATGTGACCTGGCACAGACTCTTCATAAATCTTATCTGTGAAGTGAATAAACAATTCTCTCATCTACTTCATATCATCAAAATCAAAATTGAATGATGTCGATGAAAGCATTTGTTAAACAGTAAAGCATTAAACACATAAACCTGCTTTTGGAATCATTAGAATGATTGTTATCACAGCTTTTATTACTGTTATTTTTCTTTGAGGATACCTCTACTCCCTGCCCCATTCTATACTCCTTTTCCTCCTCTCCATTATGCTTTTTATCCATAGTTTTTGAGGTGAAACTCAACCAGTTTTATGAATTGACACCCAAGCAATAACTATACATGCAGCATTACTCTCCCCCAGGGAAATAGATAGAAGGTGACATTTAACATATAACATGGTACTGGGAGGTAGAATTGCAGCCTGAAGAATGAATGTGAGAAGCTGTATTAATTTAATATTCTATTTTTTGGGAATGACCCCGTCTAGTGCCCCTCACCTAAAACTGCAGATGGGATACTTCTTTTGCTTATATAGGTAGCTATTCACTGTCATATTCAACATGCTTTTAATGTCTTTAAGCATTAATGCTGGTCTTTATAGGCTTATATTTTATACAAAAAATTGCTTTTATAGAATATGGGGTGGCTATATTAAAAGTAAACTGTATTCTCTTAGGCTGCTGGAAAGACAAATCACAGGATTGTAGGAGAAAGGAGTGGACAGAAATGCCAACAATGTCCTAAGGAGGTTCATATATGCAACTAGCTCCTGTTGGCATAGTTTTATTTGATTTCATGCTGCCTTTCATTTTTAAGGATCTTTACCAGTGACCAAGGGACCGAGGAGAAGAAACACTTTGTATCCATTAATATCATGCTCTCAAGGTGCAAAGCTGTGGGGTGTAACTCCTTGGCAGTACCAACAGAAAAACACCTTAGATCACAGAGGACTTCACAGTGATGCTTATGTTGGCTTTAACCACCCCTTTACTCCACCTATCCCAACTGGCATTTAAGACTGTGAATCTACCCAGATTCCTAGTTCTCTGTCAAAACTTACGGATGTATGAGTTTATTGTATTACAGAATTGGAGAACTATAGAGTTTCCCAGTGAGAGAAGAGACCTATAAAATCATTTATTTTGACTTTCTTGGGAATTGAAGACCACAAGACTGTTGTGTAGCTTCTCAAGACCTACATGGGTGCTGGTGATTTATATTTCCAAGCGTCAGCTTTGCATTTTAATAAAGGTTTGCAATCTTTAAACCATGAGTAAGATGAGAATTTCAAGCACTCTGGTAGGCCAGTAAGAGAGATCTTTGAGCATATAGGGCTTTGGTTATTTCTTAGATCACAAGATGTAGAACTTGATACATTCTGTTTAAGGTGAACATCACCAGTGAATTCAAGCATGTAGCTTCAGTTTTAAGAGTTGAGCAACACTTCTCTCTCTCTCCCCCATTCTTTCTTTCTATCACCCCAGTCAGTATGCAGACAGGTAGTAGAAATTATATATACTCAATTGCAAAGGTAAATATGTTACCATATACTTTAGATTCTTTGCTGTGGACATTAACCAGCATCTTTAGCCATGATCATTTATATTAAATGGATATTCAGCAAGGTTAGTTACTGTTCATATTTCCCACAAGAACCATGTCTAGAAATTGTTGTGAAACAGTGGCTGATATTTTCCTGCTCAAGAAACTGATTTCCTTCCTCTTTAGGGGTGTGAAATTTATTATTACCAAGGAAGAATTTATTGTCCTTGATCTCTGTTTCATCATCTCTACTCATCCTTTCTGTTGATTATTTGTATATTTAGTTTCCACCCTACACTTAAACATATTGAAGCTTTGAATATTCCCTGGAGATTTACTCTAAAAGGCTTGGATAGACTCTCTTCCTAAGGATTCTTGCTGCCAGCCATCAGCTCAACATTATTTTACTTTGATACCTCATCTTCTCAAAAGCTGGTTAAACACTTGAACTCTATATTATAGTTGTGGGAGTCTAAAATACGATTCTTGCTAATGGTTGTCCCAAAACACAAAGGCCTCATAAATATAACCTGCTTGGAGCTAGTGGAAGGGAAAGCTGAAATGGGCTTGGTACTGGGGAATGATAGAATCAATTTGAAAGTCAGATTTAGAAGGAGAGCAACCAGATACTCCTCTGTCCAACCTTTGAATCAACCTTGAATCAACTTTGAATCAACTTCTCTCAAATAGTACCTTTCTGTTAACCAGTAAAGTAGTTTAGTACTATGTGATAGGGAAAAGGGTCAGGAGTCAGAAGAATTACGTTTAACTTTTCTACAAACTAGCTGTTGGCCAATTGGCTACTAACTTAAATGAGGTCTGAGTGTTCTCATGATTTACGTGAAGATGTTAACACTTAACATTTTTATAGGATGATGTGAGGATCAGCTTAGCAACATGTGTTGAATGGATAAATGAGCCGTAGGTAGAAAAGTACCTCGAAAAGTTAAGTACATATATATTTTAAAAGGCAAAGTATATAACTAAGACAGTCATAATGTTGCCTGGCTTTGGTGTTGCTATGGTGGTATGAATCACCCAGGTTTTTTGTTTTTTTGTTTTTTTGTTTTTGTTTTTTACTAGACTGAGTTACCACTCTTAGATCCATTATCCCAACCCCATCTTCTCATCCTATAGTTTTAAGATACTTATATGTTCTTTGTTTAAAATTCTTAGCTATTCTTACCCGTGAATGACAGGATTTAGCTTGTTTCTGGTGCTGAATGCATTCTTCGATGTTTAGATATTGCTTATATGGGAGCAGCCCCAGTTTGGCAAGGCATCAGGTAATCTAAACTAAGTCTTCCATTAAGATGTTTGGTTACCTCCCTCTGACATCATCTCATCTTCAAAGGTGAGCCAGAAAGAGGGTGATAGACTATTATAAAAAATGGAAGAGTTATGTTGGGAAATCTGGCTACAGTAGAAGTCTGGGATGAGAGCTTCTTTACCTTCAACCACATGGAAATGTGAAATAAAATAGGTCAAACATTTATGAAAGAGCCAATTTAGAAATAGTGAATGACCCCCAACCTAGTCAAAATTGTAAAAGTGCACTGGAGCCAAAAGATCAAAGAAAAGTTCTAACAACTTAATGGCTGGGTCTTGGATCTTCAAAACCCACTTGGAAAGATGAGTCCAAATTGCAGATTTGTTTTTGAGAGGAGCTAGAACTGAATTACCTGCATAAAGTCAAGAGTCAGGAAGAGTGCACATTAGTGAAATGGGGACTCTAAAATTCTACTTTGTCACAAAGGAAATCATCAAAGAAGCATCCTAAGCCCTGGGTGGAAATAGTCATCTGCAAGTGTTTAACACCAGGCCAGTGACACATGATTATGTGGATGAAAATACATACCATCTACTCGATACAGTGACCTCAAGCCAAAAAATTAACAGGAAGATCATAACAAAACTGAAGAAAATGAAAACAGTCAACAACAGCAAATGAGAATCTGTATGTTAGGATATTTTATATCTAGAGCATGGGGCTGCAAGTGAACGTTCCTCATCCCTCCTAAGATGGGCTGAGGATAAATGTTATATAAATCTTACAAGGAAATAACACACTAGAGAGAATATATTTATACCTCAATGACTGTGGATTAAAATAAGACTACAAGATATTTAAAAATAAATATATTTGAACTGTTCAAAGATAAATGTCTAGAAGTCATAAAACAGGAAAGTGTGAGAAAGGACAGATTTTTAAAAACTAATGAAAAATACTGATAAAAGAATATGTAGTCAAGGACATTAAAGTTGAATAATGGACTAGATATATTGAAAAATAAAGTGAATGAATTGGAAAATAGATGAGGTAATCACTCTTAATATAGCTCATAGACAAAAAGATGGAAACAGGAATAATAAGTGAAGAGACCTAGAAGATGGTACCAGAAGTTCCAACATAGATCTAATAGGATATCCAGCAGGAGGGAAGAAAGAATAAAGAAGAGAGTAGAGATGATAATAAAAGCTTTTCTGGAATTGAGGAAATGTTGCCTTAGTTTGAGGAAACCACTAAGCCACAAGCATAAAAAAATTAAAAAAAAATCCATACCAAAAGTGAAACTGTAGACAAAGGATATCTTAAAACTTACCAGAGAGGAAAGACAGACTACCAAAAGTTAGACTGACAGCAGAATTCACAGAAACAACAATACACAATAGAAGACAATAGAGTTATTTGCTGAGTGGAAATTCTGATCACTCCAGGCTTATAAATTCATCTAGACTGTAAAGAGTTCAGGAAGGGGCATGGAAGACTTTTTCAGATAAAGAGTGAAGAGAACTTATCACTCCTAAATGTAAAGAACAATGAAACAATTTTCATCAACAAGAAGAAAATGGAACCCAGAAGACAGAGTTTACAAGCAAAATCCTTGGCAAAATGATAGTAATAAAAATAATACTAATTAGGAAGTATTTTTAAAAAAAACTAAAGTTCTGGACAAAAATGACATGAAAAATTTCAAGAGAAAGATGAGGATTAAAGCCATTTGCAGGTTCTTGTGTTCAGGTAGAGCAACATGATGCTGATTAATCTGAGGGTTTGATACATGTTTTTAAAATGATAAAATAATAATAAAATAATATGAATAGAACATATAACTTCCAGAGTAGTAGAGAGGGGGGAAAAGGGAGACTAAAGAAGTTGTATGGTGACATTTCAAACACTAACAGGAAAGGTTTTATTATTTTCCCTGTGCATATGGGTGTATGTGCTAGATGCGGAGTATCTTATGATAGCTCACAAATCTATTTTCATGAAGCCTTGTATGTATCCTAGCTATAAATGAAAGCAAAGTTTCAATATACATATAGACCCAGAATGACAAATCTTCTAGGTTATTCTTCTGTAGCAAGTACATTTGTACATATTGCTACAGTCAACAGATTACTTGTCTCTGAGAAACCTGGCTGCAGCAGGTACAGGTGCTTCTAGGGAACATTTTACATCGTTATTTTCTGGTCCATTTTTGAAGGAGCCCAAGAGCTGCCTTTTTGTGGGTTGCCAGGTTTGTAATCCAGAGACCTGACATCTTTTATACTGACTTTCTTCTAATGGTAGTCTAGTCAATGTCCATTGATAAAAACAGCATATCACAGAACCCCTTTCAAAGAGGCCTCCACCTAGAGCACTTTTCATACTCAGCCTTCATGGAGGTGGGCACAGAACAGTGCAGAAAGGAAAATGATATTCTACTCTCTCATCTTCTTTCCAAAACAATTAACAAAAATGTGCTTTCCTTCTGTAAGTGCCTCTTCAGTTTTTTTTCCTTCTGCATTCTGCTTTACATTCAAACTAGAGGTGCAGTGTTCTTTGCAGTTTTCTACTTTTTCCCAAACCAGTAGCTGATCCTTTATACTTAACAGTAGTTGTGGGTGAGTTCTGGTCTTTTTGAATTAGGGATTATTGCCCTTGTCTTTAACACTTCAGCAGCCATCAGTATCCTCTAAAACATTTTATTAGCATACAGTTAGTGGAAAAAACAAAGTATGCTACAAAAGATCATGTGTAATATAATCTCATTTTAATTTTTTAAGAAAAGTGTGTTGGAGAAAAAATTATGGAAGGCTATCCACCAAAATGTTAACAGTGTATATGTCATTGTAGAATTATGTAAAATCATTGTTCTTTTTAACTTTCTACATTGTTGAATTTTTTTTTCCTATAGCAAACATGCATTGCTTTTATAATCATAAAAATCAATTTTAATTATTAAAAACAAAAACTAAACCATTTCCATCAGGGATAGCATTCCTGGTTGCCCAGCTTGGGTATCTATAAGTTGCCCAAAGAAGGCAGACAGTATGCAAGTACATTATACCTTTGAAACAATATATGCTGTGGTTTGGGGAGCCACTTGCCAACTTTGTCTTTCCTCTTCAGTTGCAGTTAGGTTTATTTAGGAATAAGCCTACAGAAGTGTTACAAAGGTGGCCATAGAGATACTATAACATGGTGAAACCAACATGGAGGTTGAGTATCATGTAGACTGCTGTACCCCAGATCAGGGCAGTAAGTCTTAGAAGAGGATTCCTGATCCCCCTATCCTGCTATAATTTTTCTCCCCTGCCATGACTCAGAACTTATCTTACTCTTGGTAAGTTACTTGAGTTTTTAAAAGGTTTTATTTAAATTCCAGTTAGTTAGCATACAGTATAATATTAGTTTCAGGTATGCAGTATAGTGATTCTATAATTCCATACATCACCCAGTGTTCATCACAACAAGTGTACTCCTTAATTGCCATCACCTAGTTACATGATTTTTAAAAAGTCTATTGTCCATTGTCTATCTCTGCTCCAAGAATCTGAATGCCATGAAGACAAGGATCTCCATCTATTTGGTCAATGTTTTCTTTCTAGTGTCCAGCACACTGTAGGTGCTCAGTAAATACATGCTGAAGGAGGGAGTACACACTAAATGGTTACATAGAAATGGAGAGGGGCACCTGGGTGGCTCAGTCGGTTAAGCGTCCAACTTCAGCTCAGGTCATGATGTTGTGGTTCATGAGTTCGAGCCCTGCATCGGGCTCTGTGTTGACAACGCAGAGCCTGGAGCCTGCTTCTGATTCTGTGTCTCCCTCTCTCTCTGCCCTTCCCCTGCTCATGCTCTGTCTCTCTCTGCTTCTCAAAAATAAACATAATAAAAAAATGAAAAAAAAAAAAAGAAATAGAGAGACCAGTGATAGCACTGAAGGCTAGACAACTGTAGAAATGGGAAGGTAGGAAAGGGGATTGCATTGGATATGGACATGAGGAGCCTACCCTAGCTATTGAGAAGGGTCTTTGGAGGTGAGTGGTAGCAAAGTTGGATACCTGGACTGGGGAGAGATTTGAAAAGGAACTTGAAAGTAAAAAGGAGCAAATCAAAATATGGGATGAGCACACTCAGGGGATGTTCTGAGAATGATTTAAGATTTCCTAACATGGCATTAAGTTAGGGCTCTGCCGCTGAGACAATGGGAATAGCCTCTCACCCTGATTTTTCTATAAAGGAAAAGTGGCCGCTAGTATAAAATTCAGAAGAGAAATGGGTTAGATGTCATTGTCTGTCTGTAATAATATTACCTAAGTCAAACATTCAGGGTTTAAAGGCTTTGCATTTGGAATAATTTTCAATTCAAACCACTGACAATGCAAGACAGCTATACTTGTGCAGAAACAGAACACTTACGGCAATGCAGACCTTTTTATTTAGGCTTCTCTGAAAGTCTAATTAAATGAAAAGGATCTGTGCCTCATGCTTAGCTCTGATTTTTTCATACAATGCATTTGAAAGGCACACCGTGAATATGCATTTGAGCATTTTGGTGATGCTCGTTTGTGATTAGTATGGATAGAAATGGAATTCACTCTGTTTAAAATGTTTACATGCTACAGTGAGCACACCTTTGCTGTTTCTGAAGACAGCATGCCTTTTTGCTTAGTCCACCCTCTAAGGGTGACATGTCAGGGTGCTACTCCTGCCATCCAGAAATCCTGTTACACTGGAAAATAGGAATTGTAATTAGGATGGGCAGAACAGAGATCATGTTTCCTTTCTAGAAATGTGCATGTCTTTAAAAAATTTTTTTTAACATTTATTTATTTTTGAAAGAGGGAGAGAGCGTGCATGGGGGAGGGGCAGAGAGAGAGAGGGAGACAAAAAATCTCCAGGCTATGAGCTGTCAGCACAGAGCCCTATGTGGGGCTTGAACTCACAGACCGTGAGATCATGACCTGAGCCCAAGTTGGCCGCTTAACCGACTGAGCCACCCAGGCGCCCCATAGAAATGTGCATGTCTTTTAAAAGATTTCCAAGGTGCATGAAAAACTATTCCAGTCCTCCTATTATCTTGGATTGATGGCCCTGGAGAATTATATTTTATTTTTTAGTTTCTAGATTATTCTAAGGAAGACCCAAGATAGATGTAACTGGGAAAGATGGCAATGAGACATTGTATAATTGAAAGGGAGTCTGGTCTGAGGAGTTCTAGACTGGGAAATGTATTTTTCCTTGAGATTATCACTTTGTCATCCTTGCTTGAAGGGAAGGGGATGGACTTTCTCAACCTAAAAGGGAGCTTTCTTACTGCCTCATTTTGGGCATTTTTAAGAAGTGAAGAGGAAGAAAACATGCTGGAGAAATGGTGCAATGTTAGAAGCTTAAAGTACATTTATCAGCTTCCCACCATGTCATAGGAATTGATTTTGAAAATATTTCCAGTGACAATGGCAAGGCAAGGGCACATATTTTATACTGTAGACCCTAGAGCTGATGCTTTTGAAACTTTACCTTCCCCAATTGTTCCCAGTGGCCTGATTCTAGGGACATTTAACCTATGACTTAAAGGTGATCATCTACCCCTGTGTTGAAGAATTATTGGGAGTGAGAATCACACCAGATTAGATGTCATTGGGGACAGAAGGAGATTTTGAATACCAAAGATGGAATGAGAGAACGAGAACAGAGAACAGTGAAACCTAAAATAGGATTACCAGAGAAGTGTGGTAAGTCTCAAAAGGGATAAGGGCAATTTGAGAAAAGAGTGCCCTTGATAAAGAGCTGAAAAATTCATTGCCATCAACACTTTTTCCTCTATATAGGATGGCCACAGGACCCACATGTGTTTGTTACAGTATCTTTGAAGCCTTTAAAAGGACATAGTTTTGCTTTTAATCACATGTTATACATGTGAATGTTGGAATGGCAATTTCCCTTTTTTTATGGCTTTAAATGTGGCACATTAGGCTCTGAAGAACCAAATGGATCTGTCAGGTTGGTCATCTCTGGACTCCAGGGAGAGGAGCAGGAACAGGTTAGGACCAAAAACACAGAGATAATGAGGAAGTGGTGTATTTCAGTAAAAGCTTGCCATTTGCATTATTTAAATATGAGATTACCAAGAAGCAGAGATCACTGTAGTGCTTTGTCACCCATGGATTCACTGACCAGACATAGCCTGTTTTTCATCCTGACATGGACAACACTTTACAAAAAAAGGCAGAATGTAGCAGATATTAGAGCATTAATAAAGGTATTCCAAACCTTCTCCTCTTCCTACAATAGAGAAATCTGTACTTGAGAATAGTGAGCATTTGCTTGCCTTTCCCCAGAGGAGATCAGGAAACACTATTCTTTGAGCAGAATATTTTCCTTTCTGACTTCATTCCTGCACTGAAGAATTTTACTGTGTCCTCAGAAAATAGAATTCCTTCTTGAAGCCAAAAGACTGGGTTGTACCAATCTATCCCATGTGTGTTTGCCACTTCTCCTACCTGTGCTTCTGACCGGGATGTGGTAGTGGCATATGTTTATTATTTAGTCAGCGAATGCACACTATGAAAATGGAGAAATTGGACAATTAAGGCCCTGAAGTGAATTTTATGTGTGCCCTAATTTGACTATATAATTGGGGTGAGATGAGAGAATATATATAAATTTCCCATTTCCTTTGGGACATCTACTTTGTGGAGAACTGACAATGGCTACTCCACATCAGTGGCACTTAGCAGTTTTAAATGTAATTTGAGTCCATATATTGCACACAGATCATTACACTATTAGGACATTGATAGATGAGCTCCTAGCATCTTGGGTACAGAATCATGAATGGGATATCAAAGGAGTAAATATCCTGGTGAATTCAGGTGAAGTTACCCCAGTGTATGGAGTTTCTTTTCTTCTACTGGAACTTTGAGAGGTCAGTAGGAGCCCATTGTGTATAATAGGATCAAAGAACAGGGGCTGTAGAAGCCTTCAGACTTCTTTAGGGAGACCTCAGGTACCCAGAATGGTTTTAATCTGTTTCATTTGTATCTGCCACTCAGAACATTTTCCCCTCTTGCCTTTGATTATGGAAATCCTACTGTCTCCATGACAGCTTCCAGGCTTCTCTGGAATACAATGATCTAACCCCCACCAATTTGAATTGCTTTCAGCATCCAAGGTCTGGACAGCAACATTAGAGGCTACGTATGTTCTGATTTGTGTCTTCTGTTTCACATGAATTCCTCTTATTTCTATATATCACAAACTTCTTGAGGGTTAGAATGAAATCCTATCTGTTCTTTCAAGTCCTAATATGGAAGATTGACTGAAAGATGAATGGATAGATAGACTGATAAAAGGGGGCTAGGAACTTCTAATAAGAATGAATTGGAGAATTTGTGATGTGTTGTTCTTTCTGATTATACAAAGTCATAAGCAGGTGGGGAGATTCTCATTTCCAGTTGGTGAGGAGCACCTATTCTGTTTATTACTGTTCACTCCAAGAAACCTCTCACCCTCCCACCTTCCCTCATTTCTTTTATACACCACACTTAAAATTGGAGGCATAACCTTGTTCAAGAATGTGCAAAACAGGAACATGGTAATGAACTCTTGTTGCTGCTATAAACTTGATGAATGGCTTATGGAGGAAGGGCATTAAATGGCAATCTCAGTCCAGTGATTAGCTCTGCAGAATTCCTTCCTTAAAACTCAGGCAGACCAGCATAGCTTTCATTCTACTCTAGGTTTCCTGTGAGCTCCATTGGGTGTACCAGGAATATTTCTGGGTCTTAGCTGGAAAGGGAAAGGAGAAAAGAAGCCTTCTTTGTTTCTTTCCAGCATTCTCACTGCTTTCCTCCATCTCCTTTCCCCAATCCACCTCAACTCACAACTCTGGCTGTGTTTGTTCTGGTTGAAACCTTCTGTGCTACCTTGACCTGCACCTTCCCTCTGACCTTTGCCCACCTGATACTACCAGGCCATAAATATCTATTTTTAGTCCCTTACTTTTTGCCTGAAATGCAAATTTCCTGTGACAAGAAGGAGTGCTCAGGCTGTTTGCCCACATGAATGATACAATGAATGGGTTTACTCCTGAATAGTTGTATGAGAATTGCATTTTTCATTCTCCAACTACAATGTTTGCAGATCACCAACAAAGAAACTGACAATACTTAGATAAGTGATTAGTTATACTAAAAACTGAGTACCAATTTAACTGTTATATGTGATCTAAAAATGACAAAAGAGTAGGAAAACTGTCCCATTATCTATGATTTGGTTATAGCAATGGAGCACATGTTTATGTAGTTCTCTGCTTTTCTCTAATTGTGCCATGTCATTTTATCAACAACTACAATGGAGCATATTACTGTGGCCCACTTCTCTTGGATCTTCCACCATACAGTTCCTTACCCAGGACTAGTACATTGTTTAGATCTTGTTACTCCATATGGAACATGAACCATCAGTGTTGGCCTCATCTGGGAGCTGGTTAGCACTGCAGAATCTCAGGTTCTACCCAGACCACGTTAGTCAGACTCTTCATGTTAGATCCCCAAGTGATTTGTGCACATTAATATCTGAGATGCTGCGGTGTAGGAGACACTTAGCAGGGGCTCATGAAATGCTCATTACATTTAATTAAAAGAAAAATTCTCTCTTGCGGAGATAAAATCCTTTATCTTAGCTAAGAAGTTATGGTTGAGTCTATATGTTACTAGAATGTTAATTCCAAGGAGAGGCAGAGAGAAATACACAAAACCAGGAAGAAAACAAGTCTATAAATGGTGTTGACTTAGAAAAATTGCCATTAAAAATAATGTTTTGATGAGATAGCTTGGGCCAGTTTTTAATAACACATTGATTCTTTGGCATGGAAAAGGCCAGTTTTGCACTTGGGTTTTTACTACTTGGATCAAATATCTGTCCACTTCTAGGGCATCCTTCTTTACCACTGCCAAGTGCTCAGGACTGAGTGGGAAGCATGAAAACACTGAGCAGAAACACCTGCATATGAAGGTTATGTATTTGGAGAAATAAAATATTACTTTTTTCTTCTGACTTGGACATTCTTACTGACCTGTATTGAAGTGACCATAAGGCTCTCAAGATATAATTTCTCTCTCTTTTTTAACGTTTATTTTTTATTTATTTTTGAGAGAGAGAGAGATATCGAGTGAGTGGGGGAGGGGCAGAGAGCGACAGAGACCGAGAATCCCAAGCAGGCTCCTCATTGTCACCATAGAACCTGATATGAGGCTTGAACTCCTGAACCATGAGATCATGACCTAAGCCAAAATCAAGAGTCATATGCTTAACCAACTGAGCCATCCAGGCACCCTAGATGTAGTAAAGGAGAGGCAGCATTGCAAAAAGTAAAGCGTTATGTGGAGAAAATCCATGTAATGTGGCATGGGAGGAATCTCCCCTCCATCACTTTGTTGCTGTTGATCTTAGGCCAGTCACCAAACTTCTCTGAACTTTATGTTCTCTCCTGTGATATGGGCTCAAATACTTGCCCCAGTTGCCACTGAAAGGTTGGTATGAGAGATTAAATGAGCTAATATATAGATGAGGCATTTTGAAATTATAAAATAGGTAACAACTGCAAAGATATTCAAACTACTGTTACTATTACAATTAAATAAATAAGAACTCTGTGAATTTGTGTATGTCCTGCTCTTCTCCCTTAGAAAGATTATGATCCTGTATCATGTATAATCTGGGGTACCCTTGTTGGATTCATAGATATTACAGAAGAATAGATTACTCTGTGAGCATTGGAGTCAGAATGCCTGGGTTCAAATCACAGCTCTACAAGTTGTTAGATGTGTGATGTTGGGCAAGTCTCATCACTTCTTGGCTTCAATATCCTTACTGTAAAACTAAGATGATAAATATATAAGATAATGTATGTAAAATGCTTATTTAAATTTATGGTAAAATAATGACTCAACAAATGACAGTATTGTTGTTGAGCACTATGGGAACTCCTTGAGAGCAGGGACTGTGTATCTTCATCTTGATTGCACAGAACATCTAGTAGTGAAGCCAATAAGCTTCATCAAATCACTCCCTCATCTAATTAACAAATATATTGTTGCTCAAGAAGAATTTGTGGAATTATTGACTGATGGATGTATTATGCTTCTCTGAGTTTGCTTGGTTTCTCTGAGTTGCTCATAAATAGAACAGAATAAACACAAACACAACAGCACATATACTAGTCAGATGTAGGTGTCCCAGATTGAGGAAGCTCATTAGCTCTACAAGCCTCATCCTCACAGGTGTTTAGGGAGTGATGGAATTCACAATCATTTAGTCTGAATCCTGATAAATCACTTGATGGATTAGCTGGTGTCATCCATCAGCCTGAACATGTTTTGAGTACTTGACTGAAGTCTATTAATCTCTTCCCTTTAAAAAGGTCCAACCACTGATCTCTGATTTGGTCTCATCTCCTTGAAGTTAGTTTGGAACTTTTTCTCTATCCAGGATTTTTGGCTTATGGAACTTGGTGCTACAGTAAGCCACCATCCCTTTTTCCCCAAACCAAATGTCTGCTTTACTAAATGAAAAGTGCCATATTAAGTATCTGACTTGGTTGGACTGAGAAGTTAGATGTACATATGAAGAGAAGTAGGGAAGACAATATAAAGGAAGGTATAAGAGAGCATACTTGAAACAAATACATGAAGACTGGCACCTCAATTTTTAACATTCCCTAAAGGAAAAGAAAAACAGTTTAAGTTCTCCATCTGGTCGGTCAGTGAGGGAGCCTGTCCTCAGTAGACGGAATCTTGAAAGCATTAATGTCAGTCTGATACAGGAAATTCATCCTTCTTTCAAATTTCAGTTCATGTACACATGGACTTTGCAGTCCAAACAGGTAAGCCACTTTAGATATAATTTTTCATGTATTAAAGCAAATCTCCATAAGCACATGTGCCACATTGACTAAAATCTCACCATTAACGATTCAATCCTCTGAAATAGGTATTACCTACTTCATGTCTTTTCAAAAAGGCAAATTGTCTTGGAGAATCCTATTCATTAACTCCTTAGAATTTTACTGGCAGTACTTTCTTCAGATGCTGTTATCTTTACTGAAGAAGAAGAATAAAGAAAAAGATTAAAAAAAAATTGAGATCTTATTTGGGGGAAAGGTTCTGAAAGGCTGGGAAAGAATCCAAGAGTTAGAGATGCCAAATTCACAGATGTTGCCTTCTGTTTTCCTTCTAGTGTGCCCAGCCCTGTGCTTGGTGCTTTGAAAGAATATGAGAAGAGGGAAAGGCAAGATCAGTAGTCATTGTGTTGTTGAGCTGAGCTCCAGGAATGGGAAGCAGAGCAAATGTTCTCTCTTTGTTATTCATACCTTGCATTTGTATGCACTTTTAACTTTTCAAAGCACGTTCACATCCAAGTGCAAATTACATGTTTATAAAACACTTGGCATCAACAATTGCTATCTCTCTGCCCAGACTCTCTCAGAATCTCAGACCCACTGGGGTGGTTAACTTCCACTTTATTCATTTAGGCTCCTCTGGCATTTTTTTCCCTCTTATGTTCTTTCTCTCTGCCTGTTTAACTTCTGGAATGCTCTGAACTATAAAAACACATCTCTGATCATTTGATTTCTATGTAGTCTGGCCAGGGTGGAGCCGAGTACCAAAGGAGAGGTTTATGAAGTGTGAGATTCAGGTAGTTTATTTGCTGGGGGGTAGGGGAGGAGAAGGGGTGGGCAGGCAAGTGGGTCCATATTCTATTTGAGTCTTTTACTGTTTAAAGCATCTTATTAAGTCATAAACAGTCCAGATGGATGTGGTTGTGATGGGCATGGGCTAAATGAGGAAATAAAAATAAGTAGTTTGTGCATCGATTGGAGCTTACATTTAGATTGCATCTTTTTATTTTAATACCATTCTATTAAAAAAAAAACCCTACCAAGAGTCTCCAGGGCAGAGCCAGGAGGCTATTTTTAACTTGAGTATTATGCTGCCTTAATTGTATCTTCTCCAAGTAGAGACAAACATTAAGTTACTGGCAGAGAGAAAAAAAAAAAGTCTTGTTCATTTTCGGGTATATCTGTGAGCACTGACAAATATAACACATTTGAAAGTCCCTCCACAACTTGGCTTGTCAAGAAAGGTCAGAAGGACAAACATGGCTGAAGCAGAAGTCTTGAAAGATAGAGAAGATGATATTGCTTGGCTGTTGATTAGAAAATAGAAGAAAATTACATTTGATGGCAAGCCAGAGAAGCCTTGTTTTAGTAACCTCTGTCAAATCTTGGTACCTGGAAATCTTAGTTGCTGAATGAAAGCTGCCAAGTGGAGGTTGCCAGGACCACAAGTCCTGAAGTGTCAAGTGGGTGGAGGATCCTAGAGATGGAATATGTAAATGACAGCATATCTGTGCCTTCCCAAGCAAAAGAGCATCTATAATACACATCTTTATTACTATATGCTTGCTAGTTCACAGTTGGTGCTATGGACTAAATGTATGTGTCTTTTTCTCTCCATCCCCAACCCAAATGTATATATTGAAGCCCAGTCCCCACTGTGGTGGTGTTTGGAGGTAGGGACTTTGGGAAGAAATTGCATGAGGTCTTGGGAGTGGAGCTTTTCTGATGGGGTTGGTGCCCCTATAATGGGATAGAGAGACCAGTGCTCTTAGCCATGTGGGGATACAGTGAGAAGGCAGTTGTCTATAAGCCAGGAAGTGGGTTCTCACAAGAACTGTCCATACTGGTACTTTGATCTTGGACTTCTAGCTTCCAGAACTGTGAGATATAAATGTTATTTAAGCCACCCAGTCTGGTATTTTATTATAGCAGCCCAAGGAGAGTAAACAGTGGGGCTTTCACCTGTATTCTTCCAGTATTCCCTTACTTGTAATCCCTTCCAGCAAGGAATCCCTATACTATCTTTATGAATAAAGCATAAAGGGACTAAGATGTGGAGAGTTAAAATGAATACAGTGTTGGGGGAATCCATAAGATGACTATATCTCAGGAATTCTGCCTCCCCTATTACACTACCCCTCTTCCATCCCCCCAACACATAAAAAGAAATCAAAGCAAGGGTGCCTGGGTGGCTCAGTTGGTTAAGTGTCCCACTTGGCCTCAGGTCCCTATCTTGGAGTTAGGATTCTGTGTCTCCCTCTCTCTCTCTCCCCCTTCCCTGCTCAAGCGGATGCTAGCTCTCACTCTCACTCACTCTCTCTCTCTCTCTCTCTCTCTCTCTCTCTCAAAAATGAAAATAAACATTAAAAATTTTTTCTTAAAAAGAAATCAAAACAAAACCAAAATGCGTAAAAACCTAAATACATAAATGTGAAGCTAATAAATTATTCTCTTTTTGAGCTGGGCAGCCATTAGATATTGTAAAGTTTATTTTAAGGACTTACCTAGAAACAGTTGAAATAAGGGGACTTAATGGGAACACTAAAACCACATCAACCCAAAATGTGAGAAGAAAACAGCTTCTTGTATTCTTGGTTGAAGCAATAAATAAAAAAAAAATACTTTCAGAATATTTATGGAGAACAGGAGATGAGACCAGGACTTTCACCTTCTAGACACTAACTCATGTTTGACCTGGGTCAATAATGACAACTTAATTGGCCTAATTGTACATTTCCCAACTGCTGGCTAAGTTAATTTGCAACTTAACAGGCAGCACAGTTTGTAAACCCTTGGATTTAGGCCAGTCTCAGCAAGAGCTTTACCCAGAAATGAGTTGGCACACTGGAAGTGGAAGGCAAAAAATGTTGCAAGAAGAGGTTTACTCCTTTCTAGGACTGTTCCCCCAGAAAATGATTTTAGGTTCTGGTTTATGGAAGTTCCAAGTGCTTAGGTATAGAAATCCTCTTTTCTAATTATAAATGATACTGAAGGAAGCTTTCACAGCCATAATCCTTCTGTTGGTCACTCCTTTATTTTAGTAGAGTAATTCTGGAAAATGGTGGATGCCAATAAAAAGGAAGCTTTTTGTAGCAGAAAGGACCAGACTACCTTGGATTCAATCCTAGCTTAACCACTGAAGCTCTGGTGCTGGTTAGTTGCTTAACCTTGCTGAATGTTAGATCCCTGTCTATAAAGTGCAGATTAACTGAGATGTGGTGTTTAAAACTGGCTCCAAATAGGTACTAATTGTTTTTAAAAAATCAACTTTACTTAAGTATAATTTGACAAATAATATGTACTCATTTTAACTGTTAAAGATTTTACAAATGGATGTATTTTCTAACAACCACCACAATCAAGATATAGAACATCTCTGTCAGCCTAGGAAGTTCCTTGTTCCCCTTCCAAGACATTCTCCAGTTATCACACTTGGCCCTAGGCAACTACTGATCTGCTTTTTGGCACCAGAGTAGATTTTTTTTTTTTTTAGGAGTTTCATCTAAATAGAATTATATGGAGTATATTTTTCTGTGTTTGGCTTTTTTACTTGGTATAATGCTTTTGAGATTCATTCATGTTGTTGTATTAGCAGTTTATTCCTTTTTATTTGGGGGTAGTATTCTGTCACATGGGTAAAACATAATTTGCTTACCTTCTGGCCTGGTGATGAGTACTGGGTTGTTTGTGGTTTTGAGCTATTATGAATAAATCTGTTACAAACATTCTTCAACAAGTCTTTGGGTAGACATATGTTTTCATTTCTCTTGTGTAAATACATTATAGGATACCGCCAAACTATTTTCCAAAGAGGTTGTACCATTTTACATCCTCGGCAGGTGTGTATGAGAGTTCTAGTTGCTCCACATCCTGACAATACCATCTAGACTAATAGCTCTACAAATATAGACAAAAATCCTTAATGAAATACTAACAAAAATCTGTGTGTGAGTGATCTTTAACAAATGCAAATCAAATTATTCACCTGGTTGTTCAAAATAACCCATTTAATCCCCATGATTAACTATGACACTCAGACTTGTCCCCATGATCTCTAAGGTGCTCTATGATCTCACCCCAGCTGCTTCTTTGACCTATTCTCCTACCACCCTCCTTTTATTTGTTCTCCAGCCACACCATACATACACGTACTATCTACATTTGTGAATATTCTTCCTACAAATGGGATTCAGGCCTAAATAATCATCCACCTCAGGGGCTCCAACAGTGGATGTGCATTAGAATCATCAAAGGGGTATTAAAACATGACCAGTGCTTGGCCCCACCCCAGACAGATGAAAAATCCCTAGAAATGATAGTCCTGTGGATTATTTAAAAAAAAAAAAAACCCAGGGCATCTAAAGCACTGCCTGAGATGAGAACCACTGAGCCTCATTATCTTTTTGTATGCCCAAGGATTCATATCCTGTCTTCCCATTCAAGGATCTAATTGCTCCAACACTGGCCTCTAGTTGTTAATCAGCAGCCTGTTGCATCTTCAGCCTACCCCCTTTTGCTTTATTTCAGCAAGTGAGACTCAAGACTCCTTTGCCTATTAACTTGGAAACATAGAAAGATGGGGAGGTAATGGACCTACATTATCCAACAAGCAGGTGCTTAGGGAGGCAAAGCAGATTGGAGCCCAAATTTCTAGCAATACAGTTTTGATTACCTGATTTGTTTCCTTTCCTTTTATCTGTGCTTGAGTAAGTGCAAAGAACTGAGAATTTGAAGGGTCAACTTTTTTTAGTGTTCTTGCATTGGTTCTCATTTAATAAATTTCTTCTTCTAGAAGTCCCTCTGTTAACTTTTCTTTCCCCAGTGATCTGGGGGTGGAGGCTGGGGTGTTAGACTAGCGTTCTCATTTTTAAATGTAAATAAATCACTTGATTATATTTTTTGTCCTTATGTTATCATGAATATTTCAAATGAATTTTATATGGTTCATATTTATGGCTTGGGAGCTATTTCACATTTTGGCTCATTGCCGTCTCATCTGCATATACCATATCTCAGCTGATGTTGATTGGTCTCATTTACATATTCATCATGCTCCTATTTTCAAAGAAATTTTGTTATAAACTGGCTTTTCTTCCCCCTCCAGTGTTATAATAGCACGTAGATGTGTTTTTAAATTGCACTCATTTCCATACATAATTTTTCTGGTTACCATAAATCACCACCTTGTCACCTACTCCCCCCACCCTATTCAGTGTAATCTTCACACTTTATACCAAGCTGACATATGGCTCTGAAGTAATTAAAGACAATGTAAACAGTTTACAGTGCACTTTGCAAAGCCACTTCACATTGCAGAGAGTTTAATGGTTTCTTTTCCCCCAGCTAGTCCCAAAGAGTAGGAAGGTTTGAGATAGTGATGCTGAGTAAAGCTACAATGTGAAGAGTGATCATTTCATTTCCAGGGAGAAGCTTGCCTTCTACCAGAAAGACTCCTTATCTGTTTGACTCCTTATAAAAGCAGAGGGGCTAGGTTAAGCTGGGTTAATAAAAGAAGAATCATCAGCATGGGTTGGGAAAAATGACTAGATTCTTTAAGTCATTCTAACAGGAGGCAGGGTAAAGAACCAAACTTATCAAATCCTCAACCACCCAGGCCACAGAAACCTCTCTTGGGTTTGAGAACAGGACTAATTTTAAGATGTGAGTTGTTTGTAGCCACCAGCACTTAGTCACCCCCCCTCCTTTTTTTTTTCCCAGCAGTGGCCTCAGGTTTTGTTTGTGACTCTCCCTCACCCAATCCAAGTGCATGTGGTTGGGATGGGTGTTTTCAAATCTGAGAGTGGAATCCATTACCCAGGCCACAGCCAGTTTGAGTATCGCTTTCCCTTAGTTGTAGTGGTTGGTCCAAGAATGATTGTGTGATCTAAATGAATTATACAAATCTTAAGACTTTTATGAGATTGAGGGAAAAAAAAGGTCAAATTTTTCCTTCTGAATAGAACCCAAGAAATGTGCAAACAGGATTGCTGCTGGCATGTTGCCACCAGGGTGGGACTAAGAACCTAAGCTAATATAGTGGAAGGGAGACCTGAGAGAGGGAGGCTAAGTCCTAAGGACATGAAACCTGAATAGAATGTTTGCTAAAGCTATTCGTCCTCTCTGACCATCATGTTAAATGAGCCATTAAATTTCCTTCCTTTCCTTAAGCCTATTTGAGGTTTATTTTCTTTGGCCTCTCACAGTAGAAAGTGTCCTAACAAATACAATGGTTGTATCACTTACTTAGAACATATTGTGCATTTTTGTCCTGAGTTACATTTTAAACTGTAACTATATAAATGCCTAGATCATAGTAGATTCTCAACCAGTGTTTGTATGCCTATCTACTTCTACATTATTTATCACTATCACTCATATTATTTAATATTTTGATATCGGGATATCTTGTCTTCCCAACTATTATATTTCTTCATTTTTATTCATGCATTTATCAGTTATTTATTGTGCAAGGCACCAAGGATCCAGTACTGAATAAAACAATCATGTCCTTTGACAGTCCAGTAGGGGAGTTAGAAATTAAATTATCCCATAAAATAAGTATAAAATTGCTAAAATGAAAGTCAGCTCAAAGAGTCTAGTGGTGGTAGGAGAATGTATATAGTAATGGGTTTTTCCTAATTGGAGAGGTCAGGGAGGGCTTTTCTAGGTGAGTGACTCTGGCATGGGAATCTGAAGGATGGGTAGGAACTGACCAAATTAAGAGTGCAAAGTGGAAGAGATGTTCTAGTTGGAACGAGCTGCACCGAGCAAGGTTCATGGTAGGCAGATAACATGGTACGTTGTATGAACTGATAAAAGGAGAGAGTGTGAGAGATCTTTTTTCTTTTTAAATATGAAGAGCAATGGTAAGGCATGGTGTGTGTATGTGGCAGGACAGATGTGGAAGTGGACATAATTAGATGGGAATTTAGATAATATCACTGTGGTTGCCACTTAGAGAATGGATGAGGGTGAGTGCAGAGCATGCTGGAGGACAGGGCAGCATACTTGGAAACTCTTGCAGTCATTTGGGAAAGCTGACGATAGTTGGAGGAGATAAGTGGACAGATGAGAGGTATAGCAAGGAGATAAAAACAGAACTTGGTGTTGTACTTTAATACAAAGTTACACTCTGACATTGCCCTTAAAGATCAATCAAGAGATCTAGAAAAACTGTGAATTCTGAATACAATCTGATAATAGTGCTATTGGTATGGTGGACACAAGATTATGGTTTGGAAGTACTGAGAGCATTCTGGAAAGGCTGTACAGAGGAGTAAACATTTAATCTGGACACTGGAGGATCAGCAGGATTTCTATTCAAATTTCGAGTGAAAATTTAGGCAGAGGGACAGCATCTACATAAAACCAGTGTGAAAGTGCATTTTGTTAATTAATTCACCAGCAACTTTTTAAGAAAATGTTTATTTATTTGGAGAGAGTGCAAGTGGGGGAGAGGGAGAGAGAGAATCCCAAGCAGGCTCCCTGCTGTTAGTACAGAGCCCAACGTGGGGCTCAATCTTACGAACTGTGAGATCATGACCTGAGCTGAAACCAAGAGAGTCAAATGCTTAACTGACTGAACCCCCCATGTGCCCCTCCTTGCAACAACTTTTTGATCCCTCTATGTGCCAGGCACCGTCCAAAGAACCAGCTATCTTGTTTTATGTAAGTAATGGGATGTCTGGTAATGAAATGGGAAACGGCACACGTTCCTGCCTGGCAAAAATGTGGGATAAACAGTGCATATGATGGAAATAGAAAGGGCTTTGATTTTTGTGCCACTTAAAACTAAAGCCTATGGCAATGAGAGTCCCTCCAGTTTCTTCTGTAAGAGATTTTGAACAGTGTGGGTCTGGCAGCAGGGAGCTGGGGAGATCAGACCTGGGATGGGCATAGCAGCCTCATGTAACAGGCTATGTAAGTGTTAATGAGACTTTGGATATAATAGCTGGAGGGAGAGAAGGGCTGGTTTCCAGGAATATTTTTGAGAAAGAGTCAATAGGACTGGAAAAGGACCTGGGTTTAAGGGAAAGTCAAGGGATACTGAATTTTCCTGCATGGGAGTTTGGGCAGATGGTAATGTTCTTCACTGGGCAATATGAGAAGATAAGAAATTTAAAGATACAGATCATGAACTAGTCTGGATGTATTAAATTTGAGGCACTTGCAGTTTAATGAGGTATAGATGTTTAGGAATCTTTCCATTTGAAAACAAGAATTATCTTTCAAAAGAGAGATGGGTGTTATGGAAGAAGGTTTTGGAGCCCTGATAGTAAGACATCATTTGATGAATAATGATTGGGGATTGTGAGTATAATATGAGAAAGAAAATGGCCAATAATGGAGCTCTGGAATATCTGAATTTTTGAAGGGCAGCCGAGGAATAAGAAAGACGGAAAGAACTGTCAGTGGAGTAGTCTGGGACATTAGGAGAGTACACAGGATGGTGTGTTGTCACTGAAATTAAAAGGGGAATGAGTATTGTAAAGAAGGGTGTGAATAGTCAGTGATGTCAAAAACTGCAGATAAGTGCTAGGAAGACAAAGTAGAAGTCAAGAGATCTGGCAGGTCCATCATTGTTGGGAACTCTCATAGAGTGATTACATGGTGTTAGAGAATTTGTGGCCAAATAGCAAGAGGGCTGGCTAAAGAGTGAGTGAAAGGAAAGGGCAGGGGGGTAGTGAATGCAACTGTTCTTTCACAAGCGTGGGGGTGACCAGAAAGAGGGGAAGGTAGCAGGGAAGGAAGGCAGGATTTATACAGAAAGCTTTTCCCTCCTTCTTTTTAGCAAAAGAAGGTGAAACTTGGCTACATGTGCAGAATGAATGAAAGGGATTTTATGATTCATGGAGAAGGAAATATTGAGGAGGAAGCTGATACTTACTAAGTTCATGAAACTGGCTAAAAACCAGGTGAATAGAAATACTGGGGATAGATCGGGAAAGGAGATAAGAAGCCATCACTGACCAAGAATAGGTGAGACAACGGAAGAAAGGAGCGTAGAGACTGAAGGGCACAGTCTGTTCAGAGTTCAGTTTGGTGACAAGCCTTCTACTAAGAAATGTTTTTGAAGCCTTAGGACATACAAAGTGTTGAAACAAATGAGATCACTTTTATTTTAGGCATCTCGCTGTGTCAGTATAGGCTGATAAATAAAGTCATGAGGTCGAAATGCACAAGCTGTGTTTGAGGTTTGAGGAAGTTGAGGTTTTAAGCCAGCTGCCCTGTCTCTGGGATTATTGCTGTGTCAGCTCAGCTTAACGATTTATATCACTACTGGAATGTCCTGTCTGATGCTGAACACCCAATGAGGGTAAGTCACACCTGCTGGATTGAATTTGATTAAGGTGGATTATTTTTGATATCTGATATTCCTGTCTTTAGAACAATTTCTATGCAATTATAGGGCTTCTTGGGGATGAGGTGTATCTAATAGTCTAGTCATCTAGTACATGTCAGTTCTAAGCAGGGCAACAGCTAACCCATGTAGGAATATACCTTGAGCAGAGAGCTCCCCAGTTCTATTGCTTCCCTGTTTTCCTCGGTGAGCTCTGCTCCATTGAGTGCCCTATCTCTCAATTCCTGTGAGTGTTGAATATCCTCAAGAAGGTAAACCCTGAAGACTGCAGGTTTTATTTTAAAAACATTCTTTAATGTTTATTTATTTTTAAGATAGAGCATGAGTGGGGGAGGGGCAGAGAGAGAGGGAGACACAGAATCTGAAGCAACTCCAGGCTCTGAGCTGTCAGCACAGAGCCCGACGCAGGGCTAGAACCCATGGACCGTGAGATGGTGACTTGAGCTGAAGTTGGATGCTTAACCAACTGAGCCATCCAGGCATCCCAAGATTGCAGGATTTAAACCAGGCTGTCATCCAACTGGGGGTCCTTACACTTAGGAATTAGAGTTCACAGGAGCCATCATCTCCTTTGTGAAAAACTCCTTACTTAACCCACAGAGAGGGAAACCAAGATACCAAGAGATACAGTGATTTAATCAAGATTGCACAGTAAGTTTATATCAAAGCTAGCCCTCAAACCCAGGATTCTGAGCACCTTCCTCTAAGCAGGTGGTGTAATTGCTGAGACATATTCCCACTCTCTCTGCTCTGTGTTTCCTTTATTAATGGATTTCTTTCTTCTTCAGACCTCAGCAAGTATTCTTAAATGGGGGTGAAAGAACCAAGAGGAAAAATTGAATGGCTTTAAGAAGGAGAAAAGCATGTAACCTGAGGGGTTGCTTTCCTATGATGAAAAAATCATTCCTTTCTGTGTAATCCATCTTTCTTTTGCTGTATTCACTGGTATTAAAGTCCTGAGTTCTGGCTGCTGCTCTGGTGAAGAACACATTTTCCTGGCCCTAGAGACCTGGGAGATGGGGTCAAGAGCCTTCAAAGGGATAGTGGGTTACTTTACTAAAAATTTTTTTAAACATAATTTATTGTAAAGTTAGCTAACATAGAGTGTATCCAGTGTGCTCTTGGCTTCATGAGTAGATTCCCATGATTAATCGATTATATACAGCATCCAGTGCTCATCCCAACAAGTGCCCTCCTCAATGCCCATCACCAATTTCCCCCTCTCCTCTGCCACCCCCGTCAACCTGCAGTTTGTTTCTGTATTTAAGAGTCTCTTGGGGTTTGCCTCTCTCTCTGTTTGAAACTATTTTTCCCCTCCTTTTCCCCCAAGGTCTTCTGTTAAGTTTCTCAAATTAAGAGTGGGTTACTTTAAACATGGCAGAATTTATTCTGCTTTTTAATACTGTGCCTAATTTTGAGAAAAGCCTGATTGGGGATACACCTACATTAAACTAGCTCAGTACGGAGTTAATGTTTGCATTAACAAAGGAGTCTTCTCCTTTCAAAGGAAATCTTTAGTGCTATAAACTTTTCTGATGCTTGTAAATGTTGATACATCAATTACCACTTGTCAGCATGGCTTGGAAAAGAGAAGTCTAGAGAATCTTGAACACAAATGTTAGGCCCTGTTGTCAATTAAAAATTATTCAGAAATAATAGACAACATCCCTGAGAAAGAATAGGTATCAGCAGAGAAAATCAGTTTGGTTTATAAAAATTCCACTCACAGGTACTTTGGAGCAATGCCTTGTAGAAGAAAAAGTGAGGACTGCTTAGATTGACCTTATGCTCTTTTCATTAGCCATACTCTGAAAGGTCCCTCACTATTAGGAAATAAAATAGGAGGAGGTGCAGAAAGTTTTCTGGCTTCTAGGCACAGAGCATCACACTGGATGTGATGTGAGGCTGCTGACCACAGCCTATTTGAGGCACTCACACAAAGCACTGTTAGGTACATACATTTTCTCCAGGTCCCCAAATCCCAAGAATGCTCCTTTTGGGATGACTCGAAGTTTGGTGAGGACAAACCTCCTGAAAAGAGAGTAGACATAAAATATCACAACCTATCCATTCACTGATAAGTAATTGCCTAATGTGTAGTATCAGCCAACAGCCAACATATACTAAGTGCTTGTCATTTAGTAGTAGTTGCAATTGCTTTCACATGATCTCTCTTCATCCTCCCCACAAAGCAGTGATACCCATTTTGCATTAAGAGGGAACAGGTTTAATGAGGTTTGTAGATTTGCCCAGGGTCACTTGGCTGATACATGGCAGAGCTGGAATATGAACACTTTCATCATCAGTATTCCATGTTGCCCTCCCGTAGCTTGTGTAAGGCCTCTTTTCTTTCTCTAGTCCAACCCCCAAAACCTCTTCCCTTGCCATTCTTAGCTGACCTTGCTTCCTATTTCAAAGAGAAGATGAACCTAATAGAAGAGAACTTCATGCTCTCACATGGCTTGTAGCCACTAAGCCATCTGCGCCTGAAGCCATACCCTGCCTTCCCTCCTGTTACCATGGGTGACCAGGACTCGACCTGGCTGAGAATAGTGCCTCCAATCCACATCAGATCTCGTCTCCTCTCTTCTTGTTGAGGTAACCACAACAGTAATTTCCCCCTTTCTTGGGTACATTTTATTCACCTATGTTTGCTTCTCTACTGAGTCCTGCCCATCAGTATACAAATATGCCATAATTTACTTCATCAAAAAAACTCTACTCTCAACGTCAGCCACCTTCAGTTTTTGCCATTTTCTTCTACTTGAAATATTTGTTTCCCTCTTCCACAAAGTTTGTTCCAGTGGCTCCTCATCTCCTCCAGGAAAAAACCCACATTGTATACAGTGATGTATGGATTTCCCTGCTCTCTGTTTCCACAGACCCTGTACTCTCCATTTTGACAGTTTTCCCCTTTGCTTCTCTTGTTCTTTTCACAGTACTCTCTTGCTAGTTCTTGGACATGCCAGGTTCCTTCTTGCCTGTGTTTCTGCATTTGCAATTCTCTCTGCCCGGAGCGCTCCTCTCTCAGATATCCTCATGGCCGCCGCCTCCAGTCTGCTGTTTGCTCAAATGTCACTTGTTGAGTGATGCTTTTTCTAACCACCCTATTTAAAATGACAACCTCCCCTACTTTGCCCCTGGCTCTCTTTCCTGCCCAGAGTTTTCTTCACAGCACTTCTGACATTTTGTACACTTTATTTATTTATTTATTTATTTATTTATTTATTTATGTATTCACATATGTATTTATCTCTAGCCTATAACTAGAATACAGACTCCGTGAGGGCAGGAATTTTGGTATGATTTGTCTACTACTGTCTACCGAATGCCCTCAAACAGTGTCTGGTATGTGGCAAGTACTCAAATTTTTTCTTGAATGGCTATTAATCAGTCTGAGAGTTCTAGGCTTGAGAGTGGAATTATAAGTGACCCTTTTGGAATCTCTGTGACAAGAATACTATTCCTTCCTCTGGCTTTCTCTTGCTTTGTAACTGATTAGTAGGTACTTTCCCCCCCACTCCTTCCCAAATCTTTCCTTCCACAAGGCGGGGTTTCAGCAGGAATGAAATAAGCACTGAGGAGTTGGATAGTTTTGCAAACCTGCATTACTTCATTCTCTTATTACTTATTGGTGTTAGTGAAACTCCTATTGCAGATGATATTATCCCGGCAAACGATATTTTACTTTAATTTGTTTACTTGCCTTTGGCTGTCAGGTGCACCAGCTCTATGGGGAGGAAGCATGAGAGAGAATCTTAAGTGCCGTTTTTGCTTTGGAGGAGTTTATATATGTGGAAAGGTAAAGCCAGAAATGTTGGAATACCAGAAAACAGTTGTGGGATACAGTTGATGTAATAACTATAAGTGTTATGCAAATATTGAAGTCAGAAAGATCCTAAAGTACATAAATACATAAAAGGAAGATTGGAAGAGGTGGGTGAATTTGAGCCTGGACTTCAAAACCATCAGGTCATACTAAACCCATGTAAATAAAAAGAGATCTAAATTAAGATTAAGGACTATGTACCTGGGAGACTGTCAACTTCTAGAACTCCCATCTGAAAAGAATCAAAGTTAAGGTACTCATTTAATCTTTTTAAAAAATATTTTTACATGTATTTATTCATTTATTATATGTAATTTATTGTCAAGTTGGTTTCCATACAACACCCAGTGCTCATCCCAACAGGTGCCCTCCTCAATGCCCATCAACCATTTTCCCCTCTCCTCCACCTCCCATCTACCCTCAGTTTGTTCTCAGTATTTAAGAGTCTCTTGTGGTTTGCACTCATTTTGTCTTAAGTAACATAGACAAGTCCCTTTTGTTTCTATCACTCTTTTGTTCCTATTATCACAAGACAGAAGAATGATGAAAACAAACTTGAAAAAGCAAATACTAAGTCAACTAGATAGTGCTTTTTGATTCAACCCTAGTAGCATACAAGTTTTCTACAAACACTTATGCCTAAATGTTTCCAACCTATTAACATAATTAAAGTCTTTTTTTAAAGACATAGTCTTGACTTCCATTTACCGAAATGTTATGAACTAGATAACTTGAAGATATTTTCACTAAAATTGCCCAGAAGTCTTCTATAAATCATAATAAATATTGTTTTAATTGCATAGTTGTGCTTCTAAGAAAGTATGAGAAATCCCCAGGGGCCCAAAGTAAAGCAACTGAAGACCAGATGAAACCCTGAGTGGTGAATGCAAACAGAATTCTAAAAGGATAGATTGAAGCCAAACTATTCAGGGAGGAGGTCCGTTTCTGGACTTGGTAGTGAAGGACTTGTGTTTTGATGCTAAAATGTTGTGTGAGATGAGATATAGAAGATGAAATGTAAAGATTTATTTCTCTGTGCTGTCTATTTAACTATCTCATGCATTCTAGAAAATAAAAGGGGCAGAAAATGGGAGACAGGCAATTTTTAATGAATTAACATCTGGAAATTTCCATAATTTATAAAAGACCTAAATCTCAGATTTTGAAACCTCAAGTCCTAGGAAGGAAAACAAAAATAAATCTACTTCCAGATACCTCTGAATTAAAACTGTGGAGTCAAAAGAAAAACTATTTTAAATAAAAACAGAAATAGACCTATTATCTTCAAATAAAAATAATCAGCAAACTTTGTAAAAATATCTTCATAATTAGAGAAAATACTGCCTGGTTAGAATCCTATACCCAGAAATAAGCATTCAAATGTGAGGATGAAATAAAGATGCTTTTAGACAAATTTAGTTAGTCATTAATGAAATTTCAGCAAAGGAATTCCTTTAGAGAAATAAAGTATAATCTGGTAGGAAGGCACAAAACCAAGAAGGAATAGTGAACAGAGAAATCAGTGTTCCTTATTGAATAGGTGGGTTTTCATAATGGTTGGAAGACTCACCTATTCAACAAAGAACAATGAAAAAAATATTGACCAAGAATTAGGTCACAAAGCAATTGGTATAGAACAAATAATTGTCTTTGATGTGGTGCATTTAAATTACTTAGAAATTAGTTAAAAGAGATAATAATTAACAGCCTCCCTCCAACAACACATGTACAAACATCTAGAAAGTAAAAACTAAATCAAAACAAAACCCCACTCTTTTAAGTCACACATGGGTCACAGAAGAAATTACATAATAATTAGGAATTATTTGGAATTGAGCTGTAATGAAAATACAACATGAAACTTCAGGGATGCAGCTAAGCTGCCACATACAGAGAAGTTAAGGGCTTTAAATTATTTTACCCAAAATGGAAATAAAAAAGATGGAAATTTCACAAGCTACATTTCAACACAGTGAATAAACAAAGCAACAACAGAACAGTGGAAACAGAAAACTATAAAGTCGGTAGTTCTTTATTGTATTTCTGGGTAGAACTTACGGTACAAACTCAAAAGTCATTTCATAAGACGGTTGGGAAAATGAGGGGCTGTTGAGATAGAGGTATTTTGAGAAGATAAACACTCAGCCAGACATTAAAACTTGATGTATAGATACAGTTTAACCTATACTAACTTGTTTCATTATAAAAGATTAAGTTTCAGGGCTCCTGGGTGGCTCATTCGGTTAAGTGTCCGACTGGCTCAGGTCATGATCTCACTGTTAGTGAGTCTGAGCCCCGCATAGGGCTCTGTGCTGACAGCTCAGAGTCTGGAGTTGCTTTGGATTATGTATCTGCCTCTTTCTCTGCCCTTCTGTCTCTCTCTCTCTCTCTCTCTCTCTCTTTCTCTCAAAAATAAGCAAGAAAAAATATTTAGAAAATTAAAAGATTTGCTTCATAAGTTTATTGCTAACATGAGTAAGGAGTTTTCTTAGAATATTGAAAGGTTTATCAGAATAGTTTCAAGGACTTTGACTTATAACTTTACCACTAAAAATGATTGTTAGAGAAAAGTACATTTATCTGAATGTTTGTTGAATGAAACCATTAGTCACTTAAAGTTGCAAACCCTTCTTACAGGTCTGTTTTAACCAGCAACTTTGTGATAATTGATTGATTATGATTTTACTGATCTAGCTCTAATTAATGAAGTTTTGTTGAGATTTCCTTTAAATCAGGAGTACTGGTAAAGGCATTATTTTTGATGAATTTTCATATTTATTTACTTATGATTTTTTAAATGTAATGTTTATTTGTTTTGAGAGAGAGAGAGAGAGAGAGGCAGATACATAGGAAGACAGAATCCCAAGCAGGCTCTGCTCTATGAGAGTCTATAGAGCAGAGCCTGATGCAGGGCTTGAACTCATAAACCTTGAGATGATGACCTGAGCTGAAATCAAGACTCAGACACTGAACCAACTGAGCCCCTAAGTTTTCATTATAGAAATAAGGTAAGTGAGAACCTAAGAGATTAACTTTAAAACACATTTCAAAATTTAACTTTGACTTGAGAGAAGAAACCTAAAGAGAATAGAAAAAATTAATAGAGTAGAAATTAAAGATTATAATGGAGATCAATAAACTCAAAAGCTAATTTTTTAGAAAGATCAATAGAATAAAAAAAAATCTGTCCACTTCAACCAAGAAAAAAAAAAAAAACCAAAGCAACAACAACAACAAAAAACAATGAGAGTTATGAAAAATGGCACTTAGGTAAAGACATTAGTTTTGTTTTTGTTGTTGTTTTTTTGTTTTTTGAGGTATAATTGACACAATGCTGCATTAGTTTCAGGTGTCCAACATAGTGAATCAACAATTTCCATCCACACATACCAAAACAAAAAAACTTGTTTGTTGCCTTTTCATTTTGTTGGTGGTTTCCTTCAGAGAAGCAAGATTTAAATTAGCCCTAGGAACAATTTCAAAGCATTAAATTAAAAAAAAATCAGGCAATATGGATAATTTTCCTTGAGATATATATTTACCAAAATTGATTAATGAATATATAGAAAAACTGAATGAATCTAAAACTGTTAATAAGTTGGGTTTGTAGTTTAAAACCCATCCACCCCAAAACAAGGTTAACATGATATTTTATTTATTTTTTGATTGATTGATTGAATAAGAGAGAGAGCAGGGGAGGGACATGGAAAGAGGGAGAGGGAAAGACTCCCAAGCAGGCTCTGCACTGTCAGCGCAGAGCCCAACAAGGGGCTTGATACCACAAACGGTGAGATGATCACCTGAGCTGAAATCAAGAGTTGGACTCTTAACTGACTGAGCCACCCTTATGCCCCAGTATCATATCATTTTAGAAGTAAATTATGCCTTTTTAGAATAATAGAAAATCTCAATCTTATACAAACTATTCCAGGGACCAAGAAAAGAGGGAATGTTCTCAAACCCATTTTATGTGGCTTGTATAACATCAGTAATAACATCAGACAGGGACAATAAAAGAGTAGAAAGATTAGGCCAATCTCACTTATTAATGTAAATGGAAAAATCTGAAATAGTATAATAGCAATATGTTCTCAATAGAGGCTAAATAAATAATGTTGCCAGTTTGAGTTTGTCCTAGAATTCAAGGGTTGTTAAATATTAGAAAACACTGGTAAAATTTCCACATTGAGAAATTAAAAGAGAAAAACCACATGATTTTCTTAATAGGCATAGAAAATATATTTAATAAAAAATTTCATTCATGATAAAACTTTTTGACAAACAAGGAAAAGGAAGAATATTCTTAATCTGTAAGGAATAAAAATCTATCAAACACTACGATAAATATCACAATTGTCAAGTATTAGAGATATTCTTTTTAAAATTAGGAATGAGGCAAGGATGTTTACCATTACCTCATCCATTCAGTATTGTGTTAGATGTACTAGCCTAGACAGATAAGAGAAGAAGAAGAAAAATATCAGTATTATTGATGAAAAACTCTCATATATAGGTAACATTATTGTCTACACAAATAACTTTCCTTTAAGAGGTTAGGAGTAGAACTAATGAGAAAGTCTAGCAAGGTAACTGGTTGTATAATTAGTGCACAAAATAATTTGCATTCTTAGATTATCTTAAAGTGTATCAATTATAATAGCCATAAAACTTATTCAATAAAAGAAATATAAGAAAAAAAAAGGTTTAGGGTTATATGGAGAATAATCAAATACTTAACTGGAAAACCTTTTAAAAAACAAACCCCGAACAAACAGAAATGCCACAGTTTTACATGGGAAGTTCTCAACATTGTGAAGGTATTGGTTTTTTAAAAAAATTTTTTTTTAATTTTTATTTATTTATTTTAAATTTTTTAATGTTTATTTTTGAGAGAGAAAGAGAGACTGACAGACAGCATGAGCGGGGGAGGGGCAGAGAGAGAGGGAGACACAGAATCCAAAGCAGGCTGCAGGTTCTGAGCTGTCAGCACAGAGCCGGATTTGGGCTCGAACCCATGGACCATGAGATCATGACCGAAGCCGAAGTTAGATGCCCAGCCAACTGAGTCACCCAGGTACCCCGTGAAGGTATTGGTTTGAATCTACATTAGTATATAAATTAAGCATATGACACATCTGAGGCACAATAGCCTTTTCTTTTGTTTTCTTTTCTTTCTTTCTTTTTCCTTTTTTTTTTTTTTTTGGTATATGTGAATGGAAATTGACCAGGTGATTAATATTCATATGGAAGAACATTCAGAGTATAGCCAGAACAATTATGAAGATATAAAACAAGGTTGGGGGAATTGACATTCCAGGCAATATAAATTTTAGAAATTAAATGTGATTAAAATGTTGTGGTATTGACAGGGATTAAGAAGTTAGGGCAGTGGAAGAGAATAAAGATTACAAAAATAGATGATAAACAAAAGGAAGTGGCAAATGACAGAGTAGCATTAAAAATCAGTGGAGGAAAATGTGAAATAATCAACCAGAGATGCTGAAACTATGCTTGTAGAAAAAGATAACATTACCATACTAACGTCTCAGTTCCAGGCTTACTAAAGATCTAAATGGGAAAAATCAAAGGTTTAAAACTCCTAAAACTTTTAAATATAACACAGAAAACTGTACACCAAAATCAAAAAGTTGATACCCTGGACTATATTAACTTAAAATTTCTGTTAAACAGATACTTAAACGAATGAGAAGATAAGCTGTGGACTGGGGAAAGTGATCTGCAATACATACAACTAACGAAGCGTTAGCATCCGGAATATAAAGAACTTTACAAAATAATAAAAATAAAATACAGCGCAGTAGAAAAATTGGCAAAATATAAACAGGCAACTTCTATAGGAGGAAATGCAAACAACCAGTAAACATATTAAAAGATGCTCAACTTCATTAGCAGTCAGGAAAATGCAAATTTAAACAATAATTAGATACCATTATACATCATCATATTGGCAAACATCAAAAGGAAAACCTCACAATAACACTGCTGGAGAGGCCATGGAAAAATAGGGCATTTTCTACACTCTTGATGGAAGGGTAATTTGCTAGGAGTACTTTCAGTAGCCATGGGCAATATGTGTTAAATTCAAAGATACAAATGTCTTTGAACTTAGCTATTTCATGTCTTTCTGCTACATGTGTACCTGGAGACAGGTAAAAGATTAATTACTGCAACATAATTTATGATAGTAAAAAATCAGAAATGAATGGTCATGAACAAGAGCATGAATAAATATTAATAAACTGTTATATATTGAACCACAGTCAATTATAAAGCCAAGTTATAAAGCAGTGGAAAGAAATGAACTGACTAGAGCTGCATGCAACAATCTGAAGAAATCTCTAAAGCATAATATTGAAGGAAAAAGCCAGTGCCATATACATGCAGTATGTATAGAATATGATTTTTATAAAGGCTACCCTGGAAAATAGCATATTGTTGCAAATAAATCATATCTTTTTATTCTGTATTTTTGAGTTTTGGATATCTTGGAGTTTTGATGACTCTGGAGGGCGTACTCCTACCAGCTCTAGCTAATTCCTCCAAATGGCAAACAAGTGGCCTGTGAGTGTGCTTTTATATACAAACCAACTAATTCAGAGTCAGTGGGGCCAACCACCTTCCCCAAGGCCCCCTTACAGTCTATTCTCTTGCCCTAATCATCCCATGGCAGCGTTACACCCTAGAGTCCTTGGAATTTTATTTAAACCAGATGATTCTAAACCTGCTTACGCTGTTTCATCAGTTCCTTCCCATGGAAGCCACAATAAAGGCTCTTGCCATATTTCCCCTGACCCAGCTCCCATTGCCTCCTGGTGCTTCCCTATGTGCCCCTACATAGTGTGGGGTCTGAGTATAACAGTGTATCTTTTCAAGATCAGTTGTCTCCTGATCTGTTGGCCTCTCTCCTTTCCTGAATAATAAAACCTATATTATAAAACATGCTTAGAGATGCATATATATTTATCAAAAGGAAAATTTGAGAATGATCAACACCTAAATAAGCAAAGTATTATTTCTTCTGTGAAAAAAGGACTGGGACACAGCCATATCTAAAATATTTTGTATTTTTAAAAACCATCTGAACAGTTATGACCAAAAGTTAAGATTAAGCAAAGCTGGGTTGGGTGTTTTATGAGTGTTGATTATATTATTCTCTATACTTCATACTTAAAATATTTCATAATTTTTCAAGATTGAAATTCTCACCAGGCCATATCCAAAGCATCATTTATTTGTTTTTAAATGGAGGGAGTGATTTAAAAGTATCATCATATTGTTCTTGTCAGATGGCACCTCTCCTCTGTAAGGGGGCATAAAGGGTCTGAATGATTTCTCTAAAAACGCACAATTCATCAAAATGGCTCTGAAAAGAAAATTTTCTTGAGTATATTGCAGTTTATTTAATGTCTCTTTCATGATAAATGGAGTAGGTGGGATTTACTTTTTTTCTTCCCTGAAATTGGAAGCTTTAGGATTCCCTTGAACTCTGTCTCTGTTAGAAGCAATTCATATCTTGGGCAGTCCATTCACCCTTGGCCAAATTTAATTTCCCTTTTTGGCTTAAAGGAGAATAGTTTAAAAGATCCCATAAAAAGCTTGCTGGAATCCTGGAAAACAGCCAATATTCTTTTTGAGAAAGCTGCCTTTTTATGATGGCCCAAGTGTAAATGACACTAGGCTCTGTGTTCTTTGAATTTCACACAAGTTTAAAAATTAAAGCGAGAACAGCTTGGCAAAGGATATACAAAAAGAAATTGATCATCTTCCTGACCTCAAAATGCCAAGAGTTTTTGAGCTTCACACTCTTTAGATCAAACTCTTACTCTAATTAACTTTCTGGGAATGTGTTTAGGAAAACTATCCAAAGAGGTGGATTGAACTAAATGAGCAAAGCACCCAGAAAAAAATAGATTTTAAATAACTTGATTTGACTGTTTACCATGATCCAGCAGACAGCTATACCACAGTCCAAATCATGCATGTATCTAATTGGTTGCATTTCTTCTTTTTTTACACATGGGTCTTGAAGCCAGTGGGGCAGGGAAGAGCAGGAAGGAAGAGATTGGAAAATAGGAAGGGGTTATTTCCATATATTTTGACTTTAAGTTACTTTATTTTTTCTAGAACCTTTTCACATTTTCACATGAATCTTAACTGTCTAGATGTGAGGTGCTCTGTCACTGTAAATACGGAGAAATGGGTTCAGCTGGCTTTAGCCCTTCACCCACCTTCAGGCAGTGTAAGGAAATGCCAAGGATTCATTGGGAGTTGCAGGGTCTCCCATGAGGATTTCTTGGGATAGAGTTGTGAGTGTTCTTTGTGTCCCTTTTCCATGGTGTGGAGTGGGTCCTTGTTCTTCATCTTAAGTCAAATGTGGGAGGTAATAGAACCAGTTAAGGGGGTTAACATGTATTTCCTGCAATTTGGGGGAGATAACCAAGACTGGAACATGACCCAAGTCTGACCTCTAAAGATAGGAAGTATCCAGATAGAAGTATCTCTCGCTTTGGGAGAGAGTTGTAGTTTTATAGACAATGGTGTGGATTTCCCATGAGCCAGACCTAGAGCCAGCAGAAGGGAGCTAAACTGCTTATAGTGAGGAAGATGGGCTTGCCTGTACAGTGAACTGACCCCAAATGTGGGCTGCTGGAAGCTGATGGGAGGGGGAAATGTTTTTCTGCAGATGGAGACTTCTAGCAGGAGGGATCCTGAGCAGCCCATATATGCTCCAGTGACAATAAGAATTGGCATTTGAATATCAGCAACACCCAGAGGGTCCAGACAGCCACTCTGGCCTCAGAGTAGGATGCAGTACCTTCCCAGCCAGTTTGTATCCCTCCTAGACCCAACCCACATGAGGCCAAAGAAAGCGGCAATTGGGGAAAAAGGGAAATGAGGAAAGACAAAACTCTTTCTTCCTCAGTCGGGGGTTTCTGGGTATGAAGCAGTCCATAGGATAACACTGGACTTTGATTTATGAGGCTGGAACATCTATGATGCCTGCCCCAAATTTCTCTCCAGTGCGGAAAAAGGAGGCAACAAAGTGATTTTGCCTGGCAGTTGTAGTGAAGAAGAAAGTTACTTTCTGATGGTACCCTGCTGAATCTATCTTGATCAATATGATAACTGAATTGGTAAAAACTTTACCCAAGCCATCCTGTGTAATTGCTTTATTGGTGAGAGAAAAAGTGCTGGGAACTTAAATAGGGCAAGGAATAGAAAGACATGGAGAGCATTCTTACTCGTACTTCCTGTCCTTAATTAACTCTTATTACATGGGCTGATGGTGAGCAATTCAGGACAGAGTGGATAATTGGGCTCTCCTTTTTGGCACAGTTTACGGGAGCCAAGAAACATTTCAACTCAGGGGTCCAGCCTTAGTAATTGTCTCATAATACCAGAGTGGCTGGCTACAGGACTGGAGTTCCATTTGTCTTGAGTTTCCATAGAGTATCTATTTGGTTAAACTTCCAGATAATCTCTCTGAGGCAGATACTGCCATATGCCGTTGTGTCAACTCACAATACATGATTTTTTCTTTAGAAGAAAAAAAAATTTATAAGACAGAAACTCATGAGGCAGGTACCACTCCAAACCCAGCTCCAATGACACCTCACTGTTCCCTGAGTCCCTCTGATTTTTCCCTCAACAACATTTCCAGAGTGGTAATTCTTCACTTTTATCATCTTCCAGTGAGCAGGGCTTTCTAAGAGCTAGTTTGAATCTGGTTTCCTTTTATTTCCATTCAGGTCCTCTTATCTCAACATCTGTGCTGGGCTGATAAAAGGGATGTAGGCACTACTGCTAACTGTATATCGCTGCTGACTTTATCTCCTCTTCTGTACAACCTTTACATCAAGGTTGTGGAGACTTTCTTTTTCTGGCTCCCTCCTCCCTTGTTTGCATTGAGTGGTTATGGAATTACTTTCTATACCACATTTTATCACCTGTTCACTTTCATTTTATCACTTGTTCACTTGCATTTTCTTACCTGAATCTGGTACCTGATTTATAGTCCATTTATATGAAAGCTTGGGACAAGGAAGCAACGTGGTGAAGATCATTAGGGTAAAAAATCAGAAATCAGGGCTCTATTCTGGCTCTGTTCCAGGTATATAAATGACTGAGAAAATTCAAGTCCCTTCTGTAAAGTGAGGGGGTTGGACTGGATGATCTCCAAGGCCCTATAAGATAAATTTTAGTGTGGTTATATAGTGGAATCCTCTTCAAGTGGCCTCCCATTTCAGTCATATTCTGTTTTAAACAAAAAGAGATAATTTTATGTGAAGCCCTCAGCATGGAATAAAGATCATCCTAGGGGATTACTGAATAAGTGGTAGCCCTCCTTTTTCTTTAGTCAAGGTCAAAATCACTTGAGCTTACCCTTCCTTCCCTCCCTCTGCTACCTTCCAGGCCAGACCATCCTCCCCTCCTCTCCTCATGTCTGTAACCTTGGCTGTGACCTACTAACAGGTTGTCTTCCTCTGTTTTCTACTGTGAAATCTGTCTCATCTACCATGACCAGAATACTCCTCCTAAACGCTGCTTGCCATGATACTCTGCTACTGAAAATCAAGACAAAACAAAAGAAAAAAAAAACAACAAAAATTAAAAACACACAAATCCCTTTCAATTGCTTAGCACTGCCTCCAGGAATCTTAACTAATTTGTCATACAGTTGAGGCACTCCACAATCTGCCTCCATTTTCTTTTCAATGAAATGTTCTATTTCCTGCAGGTAAACTCAAATCTCGCCTTGCCCTCACCATTAGTAAATGGCTGTGTTTTATTTTTTTACTAAAATCCTATAAGTCGATGTCCTACCTCTCTGAATATATGGCATGGTTCTGTAAAATAGGAACTATGCCACTGTCTCTATTCCAAAGAGCCTAGTCAGTGCTTTGCATATTTCAGGTATTACTACATATTGGTAGATTGAGGAGTGATGTTCACACTGCCAATGGCTTTCTGCTTGAGGCATTTGAGCATCACATACTTTATTTTTTTTTTTCAACGTTTTTTATTTATTTTTGAGACAGAGAGAGACAGAGCATGAACGGGGGAGGGGCAGAGAGAGAGGGAGACACAGAATCGGAAACAGGCTCCAGGCTCCGAGCCATCAGCCCAGAGCCTGACGCGGGGCTCGAACTCACGGACCGTGAGATCGTGACCTGGCTGAAGTCGGACGCTTAACCGACTGCGCCACCCAGGCGCCCCACATCACATACTTTAAATAACATACTTTATTGGCCTTTAGAATTATTCCAGCCATACCAATCAGTTTTGTTCAAAACAACACCTACAACATACATAAATGATATAAAAGGAATCTATCTTTCTAAGAATTTATTTAATAGACACACTCTTGATGAAAAATATAGAAAGGATTTCTCAGGATATTGTAGAACAGTTGGTATAAAGTGAAAACTGCAGATTATTGGCCCATGAATGGAATCTAGCTCAAGACATGTTTTGTTTACCCCATACAGTATTTTGAAGAAATTTGAATTGGTTGCCAGCACTTCAAATTGTGAAAGTTTATCTAAAATTGCAGATTATGGCTTCTCTTGAAGATTAAGAAGATCTGGGCTACTTTCCCACATACTTATAACTGGCTACAGTTAAGTGATGGCTGAAGCCTTAGACCTGGCATACACAACTGGTTGCTTAAACTCCTTCCCTGCCTAGTCTTGTGTGTTGTGCCTTAAGACTTTGAGTTTGGGATTTCTGGTACCTGAAAACCTAGTCTGAATGGACTTGAACTCTTTACAACCCAGTGGTTCTCAACTTTGGATGCATATTAGAATTACCTATGGGAATTATTACTACAAATTCCTAAACCTCACCTCTGTGGTGGGAGCCAAGGAGGCACAGTCAGTCATTCTTTTTGTTTTAAGTTTATTTATTTATTTTGAGAGAGAGACATCAGAGAGAGGAGAGAGAGAGAGAATCCCAAGCAGGCTCCGTGATGCCAGTGCAGAGCCCTATGCAGGGCTCAAACCAACGATGGGATCATAATCTGAGCCAAAAGCCAGAGTCTGATGCTTAACCAACTGGGTCACTCAGGTGCTCTAGGCATTCTTACTGAAAAGCCTCAGAGGTTATTTTCATGCATAGTGGAGACCGAGAACACCTGCTTTAGAAGGAAGCTACAAAGAAGCAGCAAGCTGCTCTGATGAATAGTTGGGGAGTTGGCAACTACCTGTGGGCATGATGGGAAAGGTTTTTAGAATGCTGCTTCTATCCCCCCCCCCCCCCCCCCGCTCAGTAGAAGGTTGAGACACCATCTAAGCAGTTCCTTATATAATCGAGGAGTTCTGTAATCTCAATTGACACATCATCATTATCCATTGGAATAACAACACAAATAGAATGTGTGCACACTCTTTTGTAGACTTCCTTCTTTGGTCAATGGACCTAAAGTTTTTGGTACTGGAACTGGGTCAGGGTGGAGAGGACTCTACCTCAAAAAGTGTATAATGCAGTAAATAAGAGCAGTGCATATCATAGTAAAGGAGAGCATTGAATGGATGGAGACAAGCCAGAGAGGGGAATCCAATGTAAATGACCAGAGGCAGATCTTGAAATTCAGAGAATATCTATTTATTCTTTTGACAAATACTTATTGTGTTCCTGTTTATATGTCTGATGCTGTTCTAGGTCCTGATTACATAATGGTAAAAAACACAGTGTCTACCCTAATGAGTTTATATTCTAACCATGAAAATAAGGAATGGGAAATAATTTGAAAAAAGGTACAGTTATGGGACAATTCCTTGAAATGAAAGGAAGATCAATTATGTACAAATCCACAGGGATAAAGAAGAAACATTTTAAAAATTATATGATACCTATGCATATATAGAGAGGGAGGAAGTAGGGAAGGAAGAGGGGAGAGAGAGAGAGAGAGAGAGAGAGAGAAACCTATGTATAGTTATTCATTTATAAATCATTTATTGACCATCTACTACTTAACACACATTAAAGTTTTAGGAAAAACAGTGGCAGGAAAGATAAATTTCCTGCACCACCAATTTTAATTCTATTGTGAGAGATATGTGTGTAATCTAATAACTATAGAACAGTGTGGTGATGACAGTGGTCATATTTAGTGCTTCCTGTGGGAGGTATTGTGCTAAATATTTCATTTGCACTATTTAATATATGCAAAATCACCTTAAGTAAGTATATTTGCATCTACCTATATAGATGAGAGCATTGAGTTAAGAGTAGCTTAGTAACTTGATGAAGGACATAGCTATTAGGTGGCAAATCAGATTGTTGAATTCAGGTCTGGTCCACAACGATCATACTCAATCTCTGTTGACATACAAAGTTAGATTTTAGGTGTACAGCATACTGATTCAACAATTGCCTATATTACTCAGTGTCACCATGATAAATGTGGTCATCGCTTGTCACCATACAATGTTATTACAATATTATTGACTGTATTCCATATACTATATTTTAGTCTCTGTGACTTGTTTATTTTATGATTGGACGTTTGTACCTCTTACTTTAACCTATTTTGCCCATCCTCCCACCCACCACTCTTCTGGCAACCATCAGTTCTCTGTATTTAAGAGTCTGTTTTTGTTTTATTATTATTATTTTTAGATTATACATATAAGTAAAATCACATAGAGTTTGTCTTTGTCTTACTTCTTTGACTTAGCCTAGTACCCTCTAGTTCCATTCTTGTTTTCCCGTGGCAAGATCTCATTCCTTTTTATGACTGACTAATATTCCATTGTATATGTATACCACTATACCACATCTTCTTTTGATCCAGTCATCTATTGATGGATACTTGGGCTGCTTCCATATCTAGGCTATTGTAAATAATGCTACAATAAACAAAAGGGTGCATATGTCTTTTCAAACTATTGTCTTTCTTTTCTTTGGGTAAATACCTAGTAGTAGAATTCCTGGATTGTATGCTCTTTCTGTTTTTCATTTTTTGAGGAACCTCCATACTGTTTTCCACCATGGCAGCACCAATTTCATTCTCACCAACAGTGCATGAGGTTTCCTTTTTCTCTGAATCCTCGCTAACACTTTTTATTTCTTGTCATTTTGAATCTAGCCATTCTCACAGGTGTAAAATGATATCTTTTTGTGGTTTTGATTTGGAGTTCCCTGATGATTAGTGGTACTGAGCATCTTTTCATGTGTTTATTGGCCATCTGTGTGTCTTCTTTGGGGAAACTATTCAGGTGTTTGTTCATTTTGAAGTTGGATTATTTGGGGGTTTTGGTGTTGAATTCTAGTAGTTCTTTATATATTTTTGATATTAACTGTTTACTGTATATATCATTTGCAAAAATCCTTTCCCGTTTTAGTAGGTTGCCTTTTCATTTTCTTAATATTTCCTTTGCTGTGCAAAGCTTTTTATTTTTGTGTAGTTCCAATAGTTTATTTTTGCTTTTGTTTCCTTTGTCTGAGGAGACCTATCCATAAATATGTTGCTAAGGCTAATGTCTAAGAGATTATAGCCTATGTTTTCCATTAAGAGTTCTATGGCTTCAGGTATTACATTTAGATCTTTTAATCCATTTTGAGTCTATTTTCATGTGTGATGTAAGGAAGTGGTCCAGTTCCTTCCTTCCTTCCTTCCTTCCTTCCTTCCTTCCTTCCTTCCTTCCTTCCTTTCACATGTAGTTGTCCAGATTTCCTAGCACCATTTATTGAGAAAAACTGTCTCTTCCCCAATGTATATTCTTTCCTCCTTTGTCATAGATGAATTGACCATATGCACATGAGTTTATTTCTGGGCTTTTTATCCTAGGTGTCTGGGTGTCGTTTTATACCAGTACCATACTGTTTTGATTACTACAGCTTTGTAGTATATCTTGAAATGTGAGATTGTTGTTCTTCGTCAAGATTGCTTTAGTTATTGAGGTCTTTGGTGGTTCCACACAAACTTTGAGATTATTTGTTTTAGTTCTGTGGAAAATGCTATTGATATTTTCTTAGAGATTGCATTGAATTCATAGATTGTTTTGGGTAGTATGGACATTTTAACAACATTCTTTCAATTTATGAGAATGGTATATTTTTCCATTTGTGTCACCTTCAATATCTGTCAGCAATGTATTAAAGTTTTCAGAGCATTGGTCTTTCACCTCCTTGGCTAAATTTATTCCTAGGTATTTTATTCTTTTTGTTGCAATTGTGAATGGGATTGATTTCTTAATTTCTCTTTTTGCTACCTTGTTATTGGTGTATAAAAATGCAAAAGATTTCTATATATTAATTTTTTATTCTGAAACTTTAGTGAATTCACTTGTTAATTCTAGTAGTTTTTTTTTTTTTGGTGGTATCTTTAGAGTTTTCTGTATATAGTATCATGTCATCAGCAAATAGTTACAGTTTCACTTCTTTCTTACCAATTTGGATGCCTTTTATTTCTTTATCTTTTCTGATTACTGCAGCTAGGACTTCCAGTACTATGTTGAATAAAAAGGGTGAGAATGGACATCCTTGTCTTGTTCCTGATCTTAGAGGAAAAGGTTTTAATTTTTCACCACTGAGTATGATGTCAGGTATGGTTTTTTCATATATGGCCTTTATTATGTTGAAGGATGTTCCCTCTAAGCTGACTTTGTTGAGAGATTTATCATAAAGGGATGTTATATATTATCAAATATTTTTTCTGCATCTATTGAGATGATCATATGGTTTTTATGCTTCTTCTTATTAGTGTGATATATTACTTTGATTTGTAAATACTGAACCACCCTTTCATACCCAGGGTATATGCCACTTGATTGTGGTGAATGGTTCAGTTGGTCACTGAATGCTTGTTGAATTCAGTTGGCAAATATTTCACTGAGAATTTTTTCATTCACATTCATCAAACATACTGGCCTCTAGTTTTCTTTTTTTGTAGTGTTTTTGTCTAGTTGTGTTATCAGGATTGTGCTGGCAGGGCTAGTCAGGCTTTAATGAGGGCATTGGTTTTGAAGTGGGACGAATGAAAACAAAACAGGTCTGGGCTTAGATATTTCTCTAAAAAGCAGTACTATTGGCAAATGAACTCAAAGTGGAGAAACTGCTGGGAATAAGGGGAAAACACAAAGCCTCAAAAAAGTGAAAGGAGATTTACCACACATTTCTCTGATGACTAGTCTTATTAAACTAATTGAGAATTGGGTTCTTATTACTCTGGATTCTGGATTTTGGTCTGGATACAATTCACAGCCACCTTTACCCTGTCAGAGTGAATAAACAGAATTCCACTTTAATGACTCACTAGGGTCTCACCATATGATAGCATGGCAAATATATTTTGCCTCTAAAGCAGTTCTTTTGGTCCCCTTGGTTAATGTCAACCTGACTTAACTGTGATTTTTACTGACAACATTTAGCTCCAGATGCAATAATGAAAGGTGACTGTCACATAAAGGTCAGTTTGGGGCTACTTCTGCTCAGATAGAGGAGGATTAACTACAGATAAACTTCATTCTGGAAATCTCTGGGCTCTGACTGTGACAATCACTGAGAATGAAATCACAGGAACACAAGAAAGACAGATCACTGCTTCATGAACCAAATATAAACTTAAGTCTTTGATAATGCATTTAAAACCAATTTCCATTTTCTATTTAGAAGTTTCACACATGTAATCAGAAAGCATATGCATTGAATAATTATCTTTTACTGACTGTGTAAAGTACAAATGTCGAATGTTCAAATGAACTCTGTTAGAGACAAATGCATAAAACTATTTAAAATAGATTCAGAGAAAAGCAAACATGACAGTGCTTAGAATGTAACCCTGTATCCAATTACTCCTAACGTAATATTATTTATTATAGAATTTTGAAAAATGATTTATTTAGTCTTTAAGGGGATAACTTGATAACTATACCTAATCCTTAAGAACAACATGAATTTTGACAGAGGGAAAGATTTCATGAAAAATTTAATTTCCTGTGGGGATGGAAGAAAGCATTATTTAGCACTGTTTCTTTTGAATGTAGACCAGAGATTTTACCAGAAATATAGATAAATACCTCTTTTTTGTGTCAGAAGAATATAATATTAAGTACACTTTATGCTTCTCTAGATGCTAACTGCTAGCACAGAACTGATCCTAGATAAATAGTTCACATGTTGTAAAAGAAGAAAATGTTGTTTGTCTATAATACTTAATTGGTAGAAATAAATAGGAATGGTCAAGAGAAACACAAGGACTCTTCACTAAAAGATACTGAAATCTATAAATGACAATTTCTAGAATGACTGTCACAAAGCAAGAATTTCCAGAACACAGGTATATATTTCATGTTACTCTAAGATCAAAATCTGTATATTGACATTGGACATTTTCTATTTTGAAAACACCCATTGATCTAAGAAATAAATGTTGCTGTTAAACAGGATCTTTGCACTAATTGAAGACCAAAACTTGGTCTCCACTACACTTTTCCAGTTCTGAACTGTGCAAAGGACACGATTCTAGCTAGTGGGAACACTAACCGTTGGAAAGGGTGTTAGCCTTGGCTAAGAAGAACAAAGAGTGGGAGCAATGAACTAATATTTATTGAGGACTCAATTGTTACAGCCATTGTTCAAGGCTCACCACATGACATTCTACTTTTAGTTCTTGCTGCAGTGAAACAAAGTAAGTATAGTACAGGTGACTATGTACAGTTCTATGTATAGATTCATGTAACCCACCCCCCAGTCACCATCACAATCAGGATACAGAACTGTTGAATCACCAAAACCTCCCTGTGCTTCTCCTTTGAAGTCACCATGTCTTCCTGCACCTGACTCCTAAGCCCTGGAAACCACTGATCTGTGTTATGCTGTGACATTTTGCCTTTCTAAAATGCCATATAAATGGCATCATATAGTATACAGTCTTCTGAGAGTGGCTTTTTTAGTCAAAAAAGTTTGATATTTTTTTGTTATGTAGGTCAACTGTTCCTTTTTATTGCTGAGTAGTATTTCATTATGGGAATATACCACAGTTTACCCATTCATCTATTGAAGGGTATTTGGGTTGTCTCCATTTGTGGATGATAATGAATAGAGCTACTATAAACACTAAGGTGCAGGGTTTTGTATAAAAATGGATCTTCATGTTTCTAGGATATAAATACCTGGGAGTGAAATTGCTGGATTACATGGTAAATGTAACTGTATGAGAAGCTACCAAACTGTTTTCCAGGGCTACTTTACCATTCCGTATTTTCACTAGCTGTACATGAGAGTTCCAAGTGCACCGCACCCTTGCAAGCCCTTGGTTGTGTTAGTTTTACTTTGTTTTTAGCTGTTCTAGTAGGTGTGCAGTTTTATCACATTGAGGTTTTAATTATTTCCCTAATGGCTACTTAGGTTGAGCATCTCTTTGTGAGCTTACTTGCATTCATATATCTTATTTCATGAAGAGTGTTCAAATCTTTACCTGTCTTTTCTGTTGTTTTCTTTTTTTGGAATTCTGGGCTTTAAAAAATTTTTTTTTTAATGTTTACTTATTTTTGACAGAGAGAGAGAGACAGAGCATGAGTGGGGGAGGGGCAGAGAGAGAGAGGGAGACACAGAATCTGAAACAGGCTCCAGGCTCCGAGCTGTCAGCACAGAGCCCGACTCGGGGCTCAAACTCATAGACCGCAAGATCATGACCTGAGCTGAAGTCGGACGCTCAACCGACAGAGCCACCCAGGCACCCCAGGAGTTCTGAGCTTTTAAAAACATACTGAATTCATGTCGTGTCAGATATGTTGTTTGCAAATATTTTCTCCCAATCTTTCATTCTCTTGACAGTATCTTGCACAGAGCAAAAGTTTTTAATTTTGATGAAGTCCAGTTGATTGTTTCTTTTATGGATAGTGCTTAATGTCATGTCATTTTCTTCAGTATTTTCTTCTGGAAATTTTATGGTTTTATGTTTTGCATTTAATTTTTATTTTTTGTATTTTATTTTTATTTTTCTTCAATGTTTATTTATCTTTGAGGGACAGAGACAGAGCTTGAGTAGGAAAGAGACAGAGCTTGAGTAGGAAAGAGGCAGAGCTTGAGTAGGAAAGAGGCAGAGAGAGAGGGAGACACAGAATCCAAAGCAGGCTCCATGCTCTAAACTGTCAGCACAGAGCCTGATGTGGGGCTTGAACTCACAAACCTTGAGATCATGACCTGAGCCAAAGTTGGATGCTTAACCAATTGACCCACCCAGGTGCCCCTGCATTTAAATTTTTTTAAATTTTTTAATTTTTTTTAATGTTTATTTATTTTTGGGAGAGACAGGGCATGAACGGGGGAGGGACAGAGAGAGAGAGAGAGAGAGAGGGAAACAGAATATGAAGCAGGCTCTAGGCTGTGAGCTGCCAGCACAGAGCCTGATGTGGGGCTTGAACCCATAGACTGCAAGATCATGACCTGAGCTGAAATCGGTCGCCTAACCAACTGAGCTACCGGGCACCCCTAAATTTTTTTAAATGTTTATTTTTGAGAGAGAGAGAGAGAGAGAGAGAGAGAGAGCGCAAGTTGGGGAAGGGCAGAGAGAGGGAGACACAGAATCTGAAACAGACTCCAGGCTCTGAGTTGTCAGCACAGAGCCCGACGTGGGCTCAAACTCTGGAACCGCAGGATCATGACTTAGGCCAAAGTCGGATGTTTAACTGACTGAGCCACCCAGGCTCCCCTATGTTTTGCATTTAGATTTATGATTCATTTTGAGTTTTGGGTTAATTGCTGTATAAGGTGTAAAGTTTAGGTCAGTGTCTTTTTTGTTTCTCTAACTTGTGCCATTGAACTTGTGCCATTGAGTTTGCACTTTTGTCAAAAATCACTTAGCCATAATTGTGTGGGTCTATTTCTGGACTCTGTTACATTGATCTATCCATCTATATCTTTGGCATATTTTCTTGATTACTTTAGGTTTATAGTAAGTCATGAAGTGAGATAATGTGAACTCTCTGACTTTATATTTTTTCAAAAATTGTTTTGGGCTGTTTTAATATCTTGGCCTTTCCATATAAATTTTAGAATCAGGTAATCTGTGTCTACAAAAAAAATAGTGCTGGGGTTTTCATTGGAATTGTGTTGGCCTACAGATCAATTTGGGGAGAACTGACATCTTGATTGTATTACATTTTCCAATTATAAACACAACATAGTATATGTCTCTATTTATTTAGATCGTCTTTGATTTTTTTTATTAGCATTTCATAGCTTTCAAGATACAGATCCTGAATCTATTTTATAGGTTTATACCTAAGTATTTCAATTTTTTTGAATTATTGTAAATGGTATTGAATTTTGTTTTGTTTCTAATTGTTCATTATTAATTTAGAAGTAAAAATGATTTTTTCTTTTGACCTTGCATCCTGCAACTTTGCTAAACTCACTGATTAATTCTAGAAGCATTTCCGTCCCTCTCTCTGGAGATTTCATGGATCTGCTATATATACAATTGTCATCTATTAACAGGGACAATTGTTTTTTTCTTTTCCAATATGAATGCTTTTTATTTCTGTTTCTTGTCAAATTTCACTGGGTAGGCTTGAAGGGGAGAGGTGAGAGTGGACATTCTGCTTTATTCCTGATCTCAGGAAAAAAGCTTTCCATCTTTCATGATTAAGTTTGATGTTAGTTGTAGGTTTTTTTTTTTTTTTTTTGATGCCCTTTATCAAGCTGGGAAGTTTCTTTTTGTTCCAACTTTGCTGAGTGTTTTACAATAAGTGGATATTAGATCATCTTCAAATGCTTTTTCTATATTAATTAGTATAATATTATTTTCTTCTTTAGTGTTTAAAATTTTTTTTAATGTTTACTTATTTTTGAGAGAGAGAGAGAGAGAGAGATAAAGAGAGAGGCAGAAAGAGAGGGAGACACAGAATCAAGAGCAGGCTCCAGACTCTGAGCTGACAGCACAGAGCCCACGCAGGTTTTGAAACCACAAACTGTGAGATCATGACCTGAGCCAAAGTCAGACACTTAACTGACTGAGCCACCCAGGCACCCCTCTTTAGTCTTTTAATTAAAGTCTGTGGATTGCATTATTTGATCTTCAAGCTCTAAAGCAGTATTACAGTCTTGGGATAAACCACACTTGGTCATTGTGTATAATTCTAATTATATGTTGCTAGATTGGATTTGCTAGTATGTTGTCAAAGATTTTTCATTTGTGTTCATGAGGGATATTGGTCCATGGTTTTCTTCTGTTGCACTGTCTGTCTAGTTTTTTAGAGAGTGAGATGCAAGCTGGGGAGAGGCAGAGGAAGATGGAGAGAGAGAATCTTAAGCAGGCTCCACACCCAGTGCAGAGCTCTATGTGGGGATTGATCTCATGACCTTGAGATCATAACCTGAGTTAAAATCAAGAGTCAAACACTTAACTGAATGAGCCACCCAGGCGCCCCTGTCTACTTTTGATATCGGAGTAATGCTGGCTTCATAAAATGAGTTAGAAATGTCAATTAGATCTAGTTGGCTGATAATGTTGTGCATTCTCCTATATCCTTATTGATGTTCTACCTACTTGTTCTTTTGATTACTGAAAGAGGAGTATTGAAGCTTCCACATATAGTTTAGATTTGCCCATTTCTCATTTCATTTGTGTCAGCTTTCGCTTCATGTATTTTTGAAGCAATGCTGTTAGGTGTATATACATTTAAAATGAAGTCATTATGTAATGTCTCCTTTTATTTCTGGTAGTTTTCTTTGCTCTGAAGTCTGATGTTAATATAGCCACTCCAACTTTCTTTTGATTAGCATTTGCATAATATATATTTTGTCATACTTAAAATTTTTTTAAATGTTTATTTGATTTAGAGAGAGAGAGAGAGAGAGAGAGAGAGAGCGAGCGAGCGCAAGCGAGCAGGGGAGGGGCAGAGACACAGAACCCGAGCTGTCAGAATCTGAGCTGTCAGCACAGAGCCTGATGTGGGCCTCAAACTCATGAACTGCGAGATCATGACCCGAGCCGAAGTGGACGCTTAACCGACTGAGCCACCCAGGCACCCCCATTTTGTCATACTTTTATTTTCAATCTTCATATAACTTCAGAGATGGTCTCTGACTTAGGATGGTGCAATTTAATGATTTTTCAACTCTATAATAGTGCAAACGCAGTATGTATTCAGCAGAAATTGTACTTCAAAGTTGAATTTTGATTTTTTTCCAAGTTAGCAATATGCAGTACCTGCATGAAAATAATGACAATGTGATAAATGCAGTGATAGAAAGAAGTACAGAATATTAAGGAAAAAGTGAAGATTGGACGCTTGATTCAGTCTTGGAGGATAGGGTGGGGAGAGATAGAGTTGGTTTTCTGGAGGAAGTGATACTTCAGTGGAGTCATAAATGGTGTAACCAGGTGAAAGGGAGAAAAGAGAAAGAGATTTTAGGCAAAGGGAAACATTTCAGAGAGGTGGAAGCCAGTACACTGTCTTCAGTAAAAACAGGTGCCAGATTTTGGAAGATCTATATACCAGATTATGGAGACTGGATCTTTGCATTTGAATGTTTGAGGAGGGCCCAAAATAGCATAGAGTAGAAGAAAAGGGATCAAGAGGAGGGGATAATATGTATGTGCGTGTATGTGTATCCACTACTACTGCTACTGGGCAAACACTAGAACCAACAGGACTTAATGTATCATTTGAATATGGGGTGTGTGAGATGGAGAAGAATCATGGATAACGACTATTGTCTAGAAGGTATTTTGTGAGAGCTGTGGTGCCTGTCTGTTGTGGGTTGAGTTATTACCCCCCCCCAAAAAAAGAGAGAACTCCTAATATTTTGAAAATAGGATTTTTTCAGATATAATCAAGTTAAGATGAGATAATACTTAATTAGGGTAGGCCCGCATCAAACATAACCAATGTCACTATGAGAAAGGAAAGTAGAGACAAAGGTCTAGAATGACTTGGAAAGACATAGAGACACTCAGACACTTGCCTGAGGATAGAAGCAGAGGTTGGAGTGATGGGTCTATAAGCCAAGGAATGCCAAAGATTGCTTTTAATCACTAGAAGCTAGGAAAGATGCATGACACTGAAACTTCCTGAGAACCCTCCAGAGGAATGTATACTATAGACACCCTAATTTTATATTTGTAGCCTCTAAACCTGTGAGAGAATAAATTTATCTTGCTTTAATCTACCCACTTTGTGGTACTTGGTCCTGTCAGCCCCATTGCAGCTAATCCAGTGTCCAGTTGGTAGTTAGCTGTACAAATCCAAAGCTAGGGAAGGGAAAGAAGTGTTGTAGAGAAGTGTATTTGCAAGCACTAATAAAAAAATGGTAATACTGATTTTTTTTTTTTTTTAGTGCTTACTCTGTGGAAGGCTCTAAGTCTTTTACATAAATTAATTCATGTAATCATCACAACAAACCTGTTAGGTAGGCACCATTATCTATCCCAGATTTTTAAATTAGGATGCCAAAACACAGGGGGTCTAAGTGACTTGCCTAAAGTCACAAAAATGGAAAGTGGAAGTGCCAGAATTCAATTCCAGGGACTACTAGCTCTAGTATCTATGCTCTGGGTGTTTGCCTTTCTGTGTGTTAAAGTTAATTGGCACCAAAAGAGAAAGTGCAATCATAGTCTGTGGCAGACATTGAGTACTAGCTAATCAAACTCCAGAAATTCACAACTTCTTTCTTCCTTGATTTCTTCGGTTTCAGAGTCTACAAACTAAAACACTCTATTGCTCAGCCATTCTTGAAGCTTAAAGTGTCCATGCAAGACATTTCTTGTGAAAGTCCTTAAGGATTCCCCTTATGGAAAAAAAAGTTAAGGTCTTAGGGTAGAAAGTAGTGTTACTCCCATCACCCTTCTCTAGTCTACCTGCCTGGAAGATTAAAAAAAAAAAATGGCAAGTACACCAATGAGATGTGATAAGATAAGAACTCTAAATGATACTTTTATTATTTTATGTTATTTTATTTTATTTTATTTTATAGCAAAAGTGGGGGAGAAGAGCAGAGAGAGAGGGAGGGAGAGAGAGAGGGAGGGAGAGGGAGAGGGACGGAGGGAGGGAGGGAGGGAGGGAGGGAGAGAGAGAGAGAGAGAGAGATTGAGAGAGAGAATCTCAAACCTCATTCAAGCTCCATGCTGTGCACAGGGCTCAGTCCCATGACCCTGGGATCATGACCTGAGCTGAAATCAAGAGTGGGACACTCAACCAACTGAGCCATGCAGTCGCCCCTCTAAGCTATACTTTGGATTTGATTATTGGGAAGTCAGTGGTGACCTTATATGGAACACATTTCTGTGGACTGTTAGAGAAAACATTCAGATTTCACTGCATTGCAAAAAGATGTAGAAATGTTAAGGAAGTAAAGACAGGAAGTGTAAAATAATCTTCCAAAAAGTTTGTATGAATCAGGAAGAGAGGTTGGAGAGTAGCTAGAGGAAGATGTAAAGAAGAGCGTTCTGTCCCCTCTAGTTGTGAGAGACACAGACATGTTTATAGACAGGGAAGGAGCAAGTGTGTGTGTGTGTGTGTGTAAGTGTGATAGCATGGGGTCCCTCCAAAGTGGGAGTGGATTGGGGTGAAGGATGTTAGAAGAGGGCCTGATCTTGAACAGGACTGAAGGACCCTTGTCCACTGAGACTAGAGAAAATTAAATACAGAAATGAGAGATTGTAGTTAATTCTCCAGAGAAGAGAACAAGAACTGAGGGAGAGAGATTATACCAGATGCACTCAATTTTCTATATAATAAATTATGGAAGGGACAAGGCCACTGGCTTCAATGATGGGGTGGGATTGAGAAGGATATGTGAAGAGATTCTGGATTAAGAGAATGGGCAAAACAGCTAACCAAGGATGTGTAAGCATGATGTGCAGTGAGTGGTGCGGGGCACTTGTAATCCAGGACTATATTTTTGTGTGTGTGTTTCTTGGCCATTTGCCCATGTATGTGCATTTCTATTAGTGCCCAGTCTCTTGGGCACAGGGGCAAAGAGACTGGGTTGTGGCAGTTAACTAGAGCCATCCTCTTTCATGAACTCTCCTCTCTTTGGTCCTTTGCTGTGAAGGTGTGGGGATAGGATTGGGGTGTTAAGAACTAGAATTCTGATGAGAGAATTAAGTATAAGTTCATCCAGGTCTGGATAGAAAAGGGAGGGAGGCTAAGAGGCAGGTAACATCCTGGAAGGAAATTAAGGGATCATGTAGTGGGAGATCAGTCAGGAGGTCGAAATCGAGAAGCGCGGTGAGAGCTGGTAAGATAGGAGGTTGTGTGTCATAGAATAGACAAGTTGTGTCAAATGGTGACTGTGGTGGGCTGGTTCTGGACAATAAATGAAATGAGTATGTGCCCTGGAGATTGCTGCTGGAGTTAAGTGAGAGTCTTTAGAGTTATCTAGCAAATAGGAGGTTGATTGTTGAATGATTCAGCTACATGGACATGGAAATCTAAGATGATATATCAAGTAGTATAGCTCAAAATCTTAAGTCAGGTTAATCCAATGTAATAGAATATTATATATTTATCACATTAATTCCAAAATATAAATATTTCCACAAAAATCCCCATGACTTTTAGGATATCTGCCATCTAAACAGTTTGTCAGAGAAAGGACAGAAAGGCATGTAGGGATCAGATTGTAAAGCTTTCATTCTAGGTCAGTGTTGATCTGCTTTGGTTTTCATTATTGCTTCCCTAAGGAGCCTTTGCAGACAGGCATTTTTCCTCCGAATCTTCCTTTCTTGCTGTTTTCATTCTCATGAAATTTTAATATCATAGATACACTGTATATCTGTTTATGTACAACATGTATATCTGTTCTTTATATGTAAAGTGAGTAAAAAACTGTCTCCCCTCACCCTGCCAAGAACACATTTTGGCCTCCTTAGGAGTAATATCACCCCATTGAGAAGAAATGTTCAAGGTAAATAAGTTTGAACTTTTCTTGGGAGAAAAGTAGGGGCCACTGGGGATTTGTAGGGAAGGATTGATACTGAAATGTTGCAATGGCTCCTTTAATAATTTGTCAAATCCTTTATTCTGTAGAAATTAAAAGATTTCATCAACTCAAGCTCACATAAAAAAGTAGGACTTGAAAATCTATCACAACAGGGTTACATGACAACCTTTAGAAACATAGATAAGCCTTGCTTCAGGTAAGACCATACAGGTCCACTTATGCACACCCTTTCTAAAGTTGCAAACTCAGAATTTGCTTTTCAGAGCCCCTTGTGACAAGAAGCAGACATCAGCACTCATCTTGGGGCAGGGACCAGATAGTACCCAACAACCTCAGGACAAAGGGCACATTCTGAGATAGCGTCCCCACAGAACTGATGGTCTGCCTCTAACTGCTGGCCTGTCAGTAGAGAAGCTACTGTTTTGTTAAATGATGGTGAAAAGGGGATAGCAGGAGTTTCTAAACCAGTATATCTGACTCTTAATGAAATAATAATCTACATAATGGGCAGGGTTTCCCTCTCATAATGTTCCAGATGAGACATAAGACAGCCCACACTCAACATTCTTACCTTAGGATGATATTTGGAATTCAGGTAAACTTCCAGCTGGGTGAGTAGGCGGACATCAAGAACTGTCTTTTTCTTTTAGAGTGAACTGAGTACCCACTGATTTCCCCCCAAGTCCAAATGCCATGGGTTATTGTAACTAGGGTGAGCTATGCTTTTATTATCCCTTAAAGAGATGTTCAAAGAACCTACCATTATTATGGCAGTTTAAGTTTGTAAAAACTTGGAGGATATGACATTTTCAGTGATCATGCCAGAGAGGAGAGTAATGTTAAAATGGAGATGAAGTTTAAAGATCCCTCAAACAGATAAAACCAGTTAAGCCATGTAAGTGAAACTTTCATGAATGTATAGGTTGTATATTTCATGAATGTAAGTGAAAGTTACCTTAGGTTATTTCTTATAAATGCTTCTCATAATCATAAAGGAAACTTAGTCATCTTCCTGAAATGATTTAAGGGGATTGCTTTTAACCAATCCTCTGCCACCTGGGAACCTCCACTGCATTAACCAATGACTGTAAGGGTTTAATAATGTTCTCATTTTCATTTTATAAGCCACCTTGTAATGTTGTACCTCTAAGAGTCATATCAGTTTCAGGTATGAAACATGCCTGTTCACGAGCACTTTGTTTGCTCAGTAAAATGGTGATATCAAGTAAAGCTCTCGGAATTTTCTTTTGAAAAAAGACAAGAACAAATCCTTGCATGGAGGAAGCAAACCCTCAAATGGGGAAATATTAGACTAGATTTAATGTTTGTAAAATGCTGACCCTGAGCCCAATGACTCCTCCAAGAAAAGGGTGGTCCTTGAAGCTAGCAACTTGGTTTTCTCCAGTGTCCCAGAAGGCTGATTAGATTAACAGGCATACTTTGACTTTGTGGTCATCCATTGCCATTTCCTTCCAGCATAGATAGAAAATTGCATTGAGAAGGAACAGGTGGTGCTATGGAAAGGCAATCTGAGTCAGAATTCTTTGTGGAGGAGGAACAGGGCAGAGGCATGGTCAGAGTTCAAAACAAGTCACCATGGAAAGTTGCTCTGAGAGCCATTCTGCTTGCATTTCTTTCATATCCATTAAGGCTTTTCTTTTACAAAGAGAAAGGGGAGACATTCAAGAAAGATAAAATGTTTCTGTTCAGCCTTTTCTTTGCATTCTACTTAAGCTATAATTTTGGCAGAAGCAAGTTGATTTGCAAAGTTAATAAGGGAGAAATAGTTAGCAGAAAGGTGCCATGTTCCAATGGGTACATGGTGTGGTATGGGATTGGTGAATTCCATGAATGTGACAAAGACTGGGTCTTTCTTTGTGCTCCTGTCTCCCTCTGACTGTTGTCAGAGTGGAAAGAGAAGGAACAGTCACTAGGCAGTCCAGCTGGTCCAGCTCTGCTTGGCTCCTAGGTGCCCAAAGCTCCTCTGGTCATGGTGCAGGAGATGAAGGGAAGATGGAATACATCTCTAACACAGAAGAGATCAGCCTTCCAGAAACTACCTGGGGCAGGTGGAGGGTGAGAAGGGCTTGGCAGTGAAGACTCCAGAATTAAAGTTTGGTAAATCCAGATAACAGATAGAAATATCTGTATTAAATAGAAAAATCCAGAGATACAAAAGTGTTGAGGAAAAGCCATCAATCCTGCATGGGGTAAGGGCAGGAGATGGGAGTTTGGGGTCAATCACAATTTGTGTTTCTCAAAGAGTAAAAGAATAACACAAAGCATAAAGATTCAGTGTATTTTCACCAATGCAAACTGGTTTATCTGATATTCTGAAATATCAGGTATTTCATGATATTTAATGAATATCATGATATTTAATGAATCATGATATTTCATGATAAGGTAACTTTCATGATATTCATGATATTCTGAATATCATGAACAACCGTGAAAACAAAACAAAACAAAACACTACCAACAACAAACAGCCTATACAGAAAGAGCAGTTTCTTCCTCTTCTCCTTCGTGTGCTGGGGAAATACTGCTGGTATTTACATGCCTTAATTATGATGTGTTGGAAAACTCCTCCTTAGTTTTCTCTGCCACCTGCTGCACCCTCCTCCCCCCACTTACTCCTCAGACTGGATTCCTTATTTCTTGAGTTTATTAGAAGGGCTGTGGTCCCAATAAACCACATTTTAGCTCACTTGATGCATTAGAAGGCCAGATACTTTTCCTTTTGTGCTTAAAAAACAGAAGTTGGTAATTCAACTTTAAAAGTCAGAAGGCTGAGAAAAAAAAATGGAAAAGATTTAAATAAGAAAAATGACATTTTTGCTTTCTCAGATCAGGCTCTGCAACTTGACTCTCATCAATGCCTGTTGGTTCCCAGTCCCCATCTTAATCTCAACACTGATACATTCAGTCTTTCAGGACAAAGCACCTCTGTCCCTGTGAGCTGTGCTTCCCTGGAAGCCAGCTGGGAGCTGCCAGACTCAAGGTTATTGAGAAGACAAACAAAACTCCGGAGGAGGTGTGTCTGGATGGACTGACCTCAATTCAGCACGTGGAGCTGGCTAGATCTTCCAAGTGAAGGTGGGGAGTTGGAAAACACTACCTCAGAAGAGTTACATAGCAAGCTTAGGGTATTCCTCCCTACCACCATTTAGCAGGCTAGACCTTATTGCTAAAGAGAACTGTGAGGCCCTTAGAAAATCACTTAAACCCCACCAGACCTCATTTTTCTCTTCTGTAAAATGGGTATACAATCTGTTCTGCCTTCTGACCAGGTTATTAGGAAGACCAATGAAGCAATATTTGGTAACTATTAAATACCATACATGGGTTTATAGAGACACCTTCCCAGTGTGATTTCAGGAGTGTGAAGATAAGACTCTCTACCTGTCCATCTCTCCTTCCTGAGCCTTAAAGCCAAAAATAACCTTGAAAAGAAAGCAAGTCTTCATGTTTAACAAAGAGATGCTATCTGAAATGCACATACTCCAGGGAGAAGATGTCAATGACACATTTATGCCAAACAATGAGTGACTGCACCAGGGATGTCTGGAAAGCCAGGTTTGATAGGGAGAGAGAAAGAGAGAGAATGCTTTTCAAGTTGACTCAAGAATAAGGATGTGGGTGCATAGGGAAGGACAGAAATTAGGGAAGGCAAGATTCCCAGGGTAAACATCAATTTTACAATTTGACTTGGGGTTGATCCTGCCACTCAGGGTTTTTCTTCAGAGATACAGATTGAAATTATCAAAGAAGAAGAAAGAAATGGTTTACCCCATCCTGCTCTTGAGGAAGTTTTATACCATGTAAAGACACATTTTATTAGATTCTACCAAACCCGAGGCCCATTGGCATCAAGCAACATTTTTGTCACTAAATATGTATTACTGGCTGTTACTAACTTTTTGCTTATTAGGACTCATCTAGAAAAATAACGTCAGTGTAGTTAATTCTCTGAGACATCTCTTGCTTGATGATCTCAGCTCTCCTTGAATATGGAGCTTCCCAACTCATGCGCCACCTCACACTGGGGATATGAGGCTTCTGTGTATATGCAAAACGGTGGTCTTTTGGCCCTCTGGGAAATGTGTGGGGCCCAGGGCAGCCTCACCTAAAGCAGTCTTGCCACTGACCACAGTGAGCCATTCCTTTATTATCCCGTGTGTGCCATGATGTGAAAGAAAAAGAAACCATAAAGTATTACTCTAATCCATTTTCTACAATATCCAAAAAACAATTTTGAAATGTAAATTCTACTCTGTCATTGCCATTCAGTGGCTCCTTATTATGCATAGAATAAAGTTCATACTCCTCAGAATGACAGTTGTGAAGAAGTCCTGTACGATCTGGCTCCTGCCCCATTTCCCAGGACCCTGTTCTGACCACCTCAAGATGCTTGCTTTTTACTGAATGCATCATGCTGCTCTTATCTCTGCTTTTGGCATATGTTGCTTGAAATGACCTTCCTTCTTAGTTCTCATGGGATTTCTTCCCTTCCTTTAAAAGTCCTCTCCAGTATCACTTCCTCAGAGCAGTTGTCTCTGGCCTCTGACCTTCTTATGATCCTCTAATTCTTTTTTCTTCTAGAGCATGCATGCTGCCTTGCACATACCCATCTTAGAGCATTTATTTTACTTCTGTGATCATTTGCTGATCTAGTTGCTTACTCCATTATAGCCCCAGGAAGGCAGGCCTGTATTTCATGCACTTTATGTTTTAAAAAATAATAGGTGTTTTGGGGCACCTGGGTGGCTCTGTCGGTTAGGCATCCCATGCTTGATCTTGGCTCAGGTCATGATCTCATGGTTTGTGAGATCAAGCCCCACATAGGGCTCTGCGCCGGGCATGGAGCCTACTTGAGATTTGCTCTCTCCCTCTCCCTCTCCTTCTCCCCCAGTCATGTATTTAGTGAGTACTTATTGGAAAATAATTGATCCACCTGTCATAGTACAAGAGAAACTATTGAGTTTTCAAATGAAAACTGACAATGGTTAATCACAAAATTCTTAATAATCAGTATCTCTTATCAGGAATCTACTGTGTGGCAAGAATGTTTTTTTTTTTTTCTAGGTTCATAGTTTTTTTAAATTTTTTATTTAAATTTATTAAAATTATATTTATTTTATTTATATTTATATTTATTTATATTATATTTATATTTATTATTTAAATATATTAAATATATAAATTTAATATATATATTAAATATATATAATTTATTTAAATATATTTAAATATATTTTTAATATATGAAATTTGTTGTCAAATTGGTTTCCATACAACACCCAGTGCTCATCCCAAAAGATGCCCTCTTCAATACCCATCACCCACCCTCCCCTCCCTCCCACCCCCCATCAGCCCTCAGTTTGTTCTCAGTTTTTAAGAGTCTCTTATGCTTTGGCTCTCTCCCACTCTAACCTCTTTTTTTTTCCTTCCCCTCCCCCATGGGTTCCTGTTAAGTTTCTCAGGGTCCACATAAGAGTGAAAACATATGGTATCTGTCTTTCTCTGTATGACTTATTTCACTTAGCATCACACTCTCCAGTTCTATCCATGTTGCTACAAAGGGCCATATTTCATTCTTTCTCATTGCCACGTAGTACTCCATTGTGTATATAAACCACAATTTCTTTATCCATTCATCAGTTGATGGACATTTAGGCTCTTTCCATAATTTGGCTATTGTTGAGAGTGCTGCTATAAACATTGGGGTACAAGTGCCCCTATGCATCAGTACTCCTGTATCCCTTGGGTAAATTCCTAGTAGTGCTACTGCTGGGTCATAGGGTAGGTATATTTTTAATTTTTTGAGGAACCTCCACACTGTTTTCCAGAGCAGCTGCACCAGTTTAAGAAAGAGTGTTTATATGTCTACTTTGTAGTCCTCTTGATAACCCAGAAAGTAAGAGCAATGAACCCCAGTTTTACAGATGAGGAAAAGGAGGTTGAGAAGAACCTAGGTGACTTTTTCAGTTCACACAATTATTTAGCAGCAGAGTTGAGTTTTAGGCAAGGTACTTCTGACTCCAAAGATGGAGCTCTCTCTTCTTCACCCATGGCAATGCATATTGAGATACATTTTGAAATACATTCCTTACCTTGATACATCAATACATATCAGTATCTGAGTGTATTTGTCTTCCAAATCTCAGATGCCTTTTGTCTTTCTCACTCCTTGCTCTGCTTTATTCTGGCCAACAAAACCCACCTTAGAACTTTGATATATTTGGATCTGGTGATAAAGCAGGCAGAGGGGTGGGGGTGAGGGGATCATTAAGTGTTCACAATTTCCTGTCTATAATTCTCCTGCCAAGAACACATCACATAAACACTGAGCATGAGGGTTTTCAGAAATGGAAGGAAAACAAAGTGAGGTGTACCACAGAGGGACAGTAAGGAGACCTGTACAAGTAGTGGCATATGTGGCGTTTGAGAATGCTGAGACTGGGTTGGAATAGAGGGTCAAGTCGTGGCCTGAAGGAGAAGATAACTGTGATGGGGACAATGATGATGAGGGATACTCCAGGGATAGTTAAGAGCATAAACAGGTTAGATAACTAACTGGATATGAGGCATTGAAGAGTCAGGCATACATTCATTTTGTAAAAATTGATAACCCAATATGTTCCAGGAAGGGGACGAGGGGACAGTTATAAAATTTGGGGGAGGAAGGGGAAACAGGGCATATCTAGATTTGGATGTATATGCCAGACATAGAGCTGGTCAAATAAAGGGAAAACTACCTGCCATGGAAAAGTTCCGACACCTGTCACAGTGTTGCACAACTCAATGTCAGGTCTCAGAAGCCCCTCTAACTCTTTAGAAATTCATTGCTTTCTCTTTTGTATCACTATGATGGTAGATCAGAGGCAACTCTGCCACATTAAGAAAGTGAAAATAAAATTTTAAGTTAGGAAAAAGGATAAGGTATTCTTCAGTACCTGAAAGATTAATTTTTCCACTTAGAGGAAATCAAGATAAATCTGTTTAGGTGGGACCAGAGTTAAGGAGTAAGAAAAATAAGCTGTCTAGGATGACACCATGGGCCACACAGGTGACAGAACACCTCAGATCACCTGAGAGGCAGGTCAGGACAGGTGCAAGAGTAGGCTAAGAAGGGTGCATTTAGGAGTAGGATTTGCATGTTGATGGTTTACAAACAGAGTAATTCAAGAATTCCCATCTTTATATGTGCTTTAGTTTTATAACTGATTTAATCCTTTCAGTAGCCCATGAGGTAGGAAAAATATCCATCCCCATTTTACAGGCAAAAAAACCTGAGGGACAGAGTAAATAAAGTTTGAATAGTGGCAGACCCAATATTGGAACATAGGTACCCTGGCCCTAATACCAACTCTTAAGCACTTAATGTACCTTAATATGCCTCTGTTTATTAAATTCCTCAACAGAGGGCACCTGTTGGGATGAGCACTGGGTATTGTATGGAATCCTATGTGACAATAAATTTCATATTAAAAAAAGTAATAAAATAAAAAAAATACATTCTTCAATAGAGCTTTCTGCGACACTTACTTGTAAGTCATTTATTTCTAGGTGGGTATATGATATTCATCAGTATACCATAAGAGTAGATTAGCTGGCACAACTGAAGGAAAATGGAAAGGATGGAGGTTCAACATCTAGTTGGTTGACTACATATTTGCCACCCTCTAGGTTTTGACTTCTTGAGGATCTAGGGTCTTATTTACTGTCTGCCTTATAACAGATGGTATAGATCTTTGCGTAAAGCAGGTGATCATAAATACCAATTAGTCAGTTCCTCCCCCCACTCAGTTTAGCCATTCTGTATTTCTAATCCATTTCTAATCATACTTGGATTTGTCAGAGTCAAAAAGCTGCTCCTTCTGCTATCCTCCTATGGGTGGGATTGTTGCCAGGAAATGGCTGCTCAGTCAGCAACAACATTTCCAGTCCTCTGCATCTTGGTGGGGCTGTTCAGAGTACTGGCAATGGAATTAAGTCAAAGAGCCACCTATCCAGGGACTTTGCTGGAAGGAGAAATACATTTTTGTCCTGTTAAGTCACTGTAATTTGACTAGGTTGTGTTTAACAGCAGTTTAGCCTGCCCTTATGAATACACAGTGATTTCTTTAAATTAAGAAAAAAATGGAGTCATGAGTCTTGTTTCACATACAGCCTTTGGCCATGGAGCTTAACCAGAGCAGGTCCCCCCTGGGGACTTGTCTTTGTCCTCATTAGTTAGCTGTCGTCATCTTGTTCACACGTAGTCTTTAGGACACGTGAGAGCCCATGTTCTGAACGTCTGAGAGAAAGGCAGCCCCAGAACACTTCTCTGACAAAGGGCCTTTGTATAACCAACCATTATTTTATTCCTTCCCAGTGCCTGTTCTGCCTCCTGTTCTTTTTTGGCTGGCCCTGTGAGGAAAACAGGTGAGGGAAATTTTTGTTTTAATCCACTGTCCATTCTTCTCTCCAGGTGTTTTTGCCTTTAAAATGCCTTTGGTCTTTGAATTCAGACCGATCATAGTTTTTGCTGAAAGAATAATCATCTACTTGCAGCTCAGCTGGTCACTTTATTTCTCTGGCCAGCCAGGGAAAGTATTATTATTAGACAATCTCTCTTCTCTCTGAGAGGAAAGAGCAGTGATCTGTTCCTCTATTCAGGTCTCAAAAGAAGGTGAAAAATATACTTTTTCTGGTGGCTTTTGTATCTGAACATCCCACACAGTAGAGGAGGAAGCAGTCATTTCCCAGGATGGCAGGTTTATTGATTGAGATCATACATGATGAGGCCTCTCTTGGCACAGCTCTGCAGCTGGTGCTCACCATGGCTCCTCAGCAAGTGTGCATTATGAGCTTTCACAGAAGGCTCCAAGAACCATAAAGGGAACGTTGGCAGGGAAAATCTCCATATTCTTTATACACTCCTGCTGAGCTCTTTTTTTCTTTTTCTTTTTTTTTTTAAAATTTTTCTTAACGTTTATTTATTTTTGAGACAGAGAGAGACAGAGCATGAACGGGGGAGGGTCAGAGAGAGGGAGACACAGAATCTGAAACAGGCTCCAGGCTCTGAGCTGTCAGCACAGAGCCCGACGCGGGGCTCGAACTCACGGACCGTGAGATCATGACCTGAGCCGAAGTCGGACGCTTAACCGACTGAGCCACCCAGGCGCCCCACTCCTGCTGAGCTCTGATTCTACAATGTGTCTTGTTTAGTTTAGCTTTTTTCCCTCAGTAATTATTTCTTACACCTGAACAGTCCATTATCTTTACAAAGTGATTCCATGTGGACCATCCCAAGGGATTCCTCACAACAGCTCTGTAAAACAAGTGGGGCAGGTGCTATTACCCCCAATTTATAGAAGAGGAAAGTGAGGAAATAACATTTACTCAAGGTAACACAGCTGTCAAATGATAGGGTAGCAACTAGAATCTTATAATCATTCTTTTACTTCATGGTGTCACTTCTTGTAGAAAATGAGATTAATGCCTTGGTCATGTGTGTGAGCTTCCTTTAATCGTAGTCCTCAAGTTCATTAAAGAGAAAATTTGCATTCTAATCATTACATTCCCATTCACAAAACTGCAAGCAGACTTGCCCAAGGTGCTTCAGAATAATGTAACTGCATTATAATAAGAAGGTAAAGTTGGATAAGGAAGGTTTAAGTTTTTTCTAATAAAATACATACTAAAATATTTATGGATATGAGACCATTATGTCTAGGGTTGTCTTTGAAGTAATATGGTAGAGGAGGTTGTGGAAGAAGGTGGTGGACATAGATGAAACAAGATTGGCCATTTATTGATAATTGTTGGAGCTGAGTCTTAGGGACATTGGGGTTATTATGTTGTTACTTTGTGCAAATTTTTTTAACATTTAAAAATTTTCATAACAAAATGCTAAATATATAAAGATGCACTGATAGGTGGAGGAGGCCCAGCCTTTGGAATTCTCAAGCAGAAGTAGAAGACCCCTTGGTGAGCATATTAAAAAGAACATTGCATAAGAGTGCCTCTGCAACCATTAGAATCAAATGCTGATTGGCATCATATTTTTATTTCAATGAGAGAAACTTCCTAATACTCAACTAAGTAAAGGGGATAGGAAATCCTTCTCACCCCTATAAGCTTTCATTGTTGTTATTTTTATTTATTTATTTAGGTTTTCAAGTTGCGCCAAGGTATTTTGATGAAACAGTCATGCTGTGTGTTTGAATGGTTCATTAATGCAAAATGGGTCATTAGGGATCCAGCTCTGAGAATTTTTATTCCTGAGACAAAATCTAAATGCCCAGTTGGGAGAAAGCAATCTGAGGGGAAGAGAAAAGGCTCCAGGGGTGTAAAAGGGAAAGAAAACAGGCTAGTCGGTGGATCATGTTTGAGCAGCAGGAAGGAGGGGCTGTAGGACAGCGCCATGGGAGCTATGCTATAAGAGGTGAGGGTGGATACAGTGACCGCTACCAGTAACCTGGAGGGGATGCCACTGCCTCCAGATATGTGATGCTGGGAGCTCCCAGAGCCAGTTCTGTTTAGCACATTGTTTATTCTGCAGGCAAAGTATGGGTTGGAGATCTCTGTGCAGATGGCCCTATGTGCCTCTGTGCAAGTCTGGTAGGCATGGGGGGCCGGGGCAGGCGCAGTGAGAGGCTGAACCCTGAGAAAACTACATTCTGAGCTCCTGTGAGTTTTTGTCTCCTCAGTGCCAAATTTTAAAAGAATGGTTATTTATGAAAACAGTTCATCCAGCAATATCCCCACCTTATGTTCCGGGAAGCTGTGGATTTACACAGACAGGGAGAGAACTGATGTTAGCTCAGCAGGTCAGGAGATGAGATTTAAGTAAAAAACCATTCAAGCTTTTTTGTTGATTTTCCTTTTGCCCAAATAAACATTTTTTCCCCCTTTAACTCCAGGATAATTAAATAGATCTTGTGAGAATATGAGTTTGTTTGTTCTCCTCCTCCCCACCTAGTTTTAATTGAATTGGATAGTTCTGTTGGAGACATGGGTGCTGGTTTTCATATTTTAACAATGGTATTCTGTAGGAGGTGGTCTCTGAACTCGAACTGTGCAGAAAAGGACTACAGGACATACTGAAGGAAGACTAGAAGCCCAGGTGCACAGGCCCTGACACAGGGCCAGTTGGCAGCAAATTCTTCATGTCCTTTGATGACATGCAAAGTGCCTTAAATGTTTCACACCCATTACCTCCTGTCATTCTTAAGTGACCTGTGAGTTGTCTCAAGTAAACCTTATTCCCCCCATTTAGAAGATTGAACAGTTAAGGCTTGGAGAGATGGCAGACTTAGTTAAGAGCTCATTTTTCCAGATTCCAGGTCACATCAGCGAAGCACACTGTGATTCCAATCAGCAAGATGGTTGTGCTGTTATGCCTTTCTCACTGTAGGCTTGCTCTCTAGCAAAGCCATCTTTTCACTTCACTCTTTGGTTACCAGAGGGTGACACAGAGACCACTGTGCAAACAAATGCCTTTGGAACCCCAGCATCACCACACTGCCAGTACAACCACCTGCACTTAGGGAAGTTTTGCTGCATTGGACATCACAGGACTGAGTGCTATCTAAATGCTAAACGTGATGATGGGGAGCAGTCAATTCTGCGTCCTGGGGAGCCCCTGTGGACTCAAACATCCATTCCAGACTGAGACAATATTCTCTTAATGCATCGCTTTAACATAACATGTCAGAACCAGCATGCTATATTTTCCTTTGTTTATGAATCATGGTTGTCTTTGGGGAAGGGCTTCAGAGAAAAAAGAATCAATGAGAAGGTTTGCACATTAACTTGGAGTCCCATATTCAAACTTTGGCTCTAGTACTTAACAGCTATGTGACCTTAGATAAGTGAATTACTGTTTCTGAGTCTCATTTGCCACAACTATAAAATATAAACAGAGTAAGAAGACTCAGAGAGTTACTATAGTACTGAAAAGGGACAATACATGTGAAAATATCTTGAGAAGTGTAATAAAGATAATAGCACCAATCACAGTGCTTTATATTGTTGAAGAAGTAAGAAGTTGGGCTGGTTTCTTTCTCACTTGGCCTTTTAGAGACTGAGGCACCCTGAATTCAGATAAAAGTAGAAATTTTGGTGGGGAGGGAGCATTATAAACCTACCAGGCTCAGCTGAATATTGTTACAATGACCAAACAAGTGTTTGTAGTAAAAACAATGTGATGTGACTGAATGAGGATGCTTTGAAAGTTAAGAATATATATATGTGTATATATTTATTATTATTTATATATTTATTTTTATTATTATATATTATTATTATTATTAATGTTAAGACACAAGGAATAGAATTTGTTTTTAAGTCGTGTCGTTCAAAAGTTTCTTTGGGCTCCTTTCTGTTCTTAGAGAATGATCCAATGTAAGTGCAATTCTAGGGGACAGAATGTACTAGGAAAGCAGCTGGCTTCCTCAAACCCCAAACTGGTAAGTGGAGAACATCTAACTTACAGGAAGAATGGTACATAAAAAGACTTGGCCACAGCATGACCTTAGACAGGCTCCAACCAGGAAACCTGGAGGAATGAGAGCAGAGAGATCATTGCCACGAGATACGCCTCCTTGATACCTCTAGATGTGCTTTGAACACCAACTCTGAACCCAGCACTGTGTACATGCACCACATGACAGTTACCTATGACAGTTATTTTCTCACACCAGGTCCAAAAAGGTGCATTATTCATTCACTCAACACCGATTTCACCTATTTATTGAGCACTTCCTATGTGCCAGACAGTATTCTAGGTTAGTGGAAGGAAGAAAGAGCAGGGTTGGCAATGGTCCTGATTTGTGTAAACTGTGCAGACGGTGGTGTGATTATCGTAATTTGAGTTTAGTAGGAGGGTGAAAACAAACATAAGGATGTTACTAAAAAGATGAGAGAAGTGCTAAGGTAAAGCTTCTCCTGGAGGTGACTCATTTTAGGGAATTGTCAGTAATGGTTGGGATTTGAAACGAGGGAGCCATGCTCCTAGAGACAAAGTCCCCTTAAATCATGCTGTTTTGTATCATGAAAAGGGTAAAGAAACCATGCTCTTATGATCAGCTGTTCTTGTTACACTATTACTTAGAATCCACTTTTAGCACCAAGGTTTTTATCATTCAATGAGCAGATTCATAGAAGACCTGATTTATGCCAGTCATGGTCCCAAGTTCTGGGGCTGAAACAATGAATATGGTATAGTTGGTGCCCTCAGAAACCCAATTTAGGGACAGAGAGAAAACTGATTCGGTATGATATGTGCAATGGTACAGGTGTAGGGGTGGCTATAGGATCCCAGAAAAAAGGGCAGCTCATGGAGTTTGTGGGGCCTTGAAGACTTTTCTAAGAGGCGCTAAATCTGTGTCAAATCCTGTAGGTGTGTTTGCATTAAAATAAAACAGATAAACAGGGCAGAGGAGAGAGGGACAGGACTACTTTTGGTAGGGGCATCATCTTGTACCAACACCTGCAAGTAAGAGGCAACTTGGCATTTGCCAAAAACTGTAGCAGAATCTTCTTGGGCAGAGAGGAGTAAGGAGTTGGCAAGAGCTGAATCTGTGTGTGAGCAATGTCCAGTCAAGAGGCTCTTGTTAAGTCTTATTGGAAAATTTAAGGAGCTCTGCAAGGTTTCAAGCACAGGAGTAAGATGATCAAAGTTGAGTTTCGAAAGTTCCCTTTGCTGCTTTGTGGAGAGGGACAGAGGGATGAGACTGAGGCAGGACAGGATGGTGAATTCGAAAAGCTCCGACAGGTACATTGCCCAGAAGCAACATGGTGAGATCAAGGGCATGGCTTTAGAGTGAGACACATGAGAGTCTCAATCTTGGCTATGCTATTTACATGCTGTGTCCTCTGAACTTCAGTTTGCTTCTCGGTAAAATGAAGGTAAAAGAGTGTTTTCTAATGAGGTTATGAGGATTAAATGAAATAATGTAAATGCTTATAAAGTTCTTAGCACAGTAACTAACACATAGTTAAGTACTTGAAAAGTGATAGCTGAAAAAGTAAGCTAGAATTTTGTTATAACCTCCAATTACATGAGCACCAGGTTTTTATGCATCCACATTCTGCTACCATACTCCTTAGAGTAATGCTCTTAGTTCAAGATTCTGGCTTTGTTGGCTTCAATTAGAAGCTGCCCTGTTCTCTTTCTGTCTGAGATTGATAAGGGTGGAAGCCTTTTCAGTCTAGCTAGTTCTAAGAGGAAGAAAAACACATAAGAAAGGTGAGAGGGGGCGAGGAAGTCTTCTTTCCCTTCTTCATGTGCCACCATGTAAAGCAAAGCATGGCCCTGGAATTTTGTGAGCACCTAATCAGTGCTTGCTAGGATTGTTATCATTGGCTTGGTCAGAGTTTGGAGGCTGCCAGCCCAAAATCAGGCCAAGAAAAATGGTTCACAGGAAAAACCGACTTTAGTTTTACATGAAAAAAATCATGGAGTGCAAGTATGAAATATGCAGCTTCTGCATTTAATACTCACACTTCCAGGCTTTTGAGATGATTTTTCCAGCTCAAAGCAACCTCCTCACTCCCCCTCTGTCTCTCTATCTCTCTCTTACCTACACACACACACACACACACACACACACACACACACACTTTGCATGTCTAGTATGCCATTGGGGGAACTCCTCTACTGAATGGGACATACCACCTGACACTTATAATCTGTTATGTCTTCTTCCAGCTCTGAGTATCTGCATAATAGTCCACTGATGACAAAGTGGAAGCAAAGAAACATTAGTTTGTACATGGATAATCATTTTACCTTTACCTTCTCTGGAATTCATTCTGATTCATACAAATTAGCAGGTGCCTCTGTTTACCTATGCTGAAGACTAAACAGAGTTCTAAAAAGTAGTGTTTGTTCCAGATAACTGGGATATTCTTATTGGAAGCATTTGCCAGTGTAGCTGAAGAAGAAAAAAGGTTCAGTGATATTAAGAACCTAGTATATGTGTAAGTTAGAGTGAGTATAGTACCAAGGAGAAATACTTTAACCTCTTCACTCCCAGCTATCTTTCTGTTTCAGATTTCTTACCTATCTCTTGCCCCTATCTCTACTTTCACTATTTATTTTGCTTCACCAGTCTTGAAAGTAAATTAAAATTAAAAGTAAATTATTTTATCCCAACCTTTCACCTGGTCTCATATTAACACTTTTATTCACTGCCGTGTGCTCTGTTTTGCATCACAGCCATGCTCACCCATTATAGCAAAGAGGTAGAGAGCCCAGTGCAAAGGAGAGTTACAGGATTATTTTAGGGAACCGCAGTGGCACTTAGCAAATACTGCCGAGCATTGGACTAGGAACTAGGGTGACATACAGGTGTTGAGATCCAGATGACTTTAACACTTACAGATTTAGAAGTGTTTGGGCCTCACTGATGAGGAGGTGTGCAAGGTGCCAGCTGACATGATTGGGGAGTGAGAGAGTGTGACAAGAAATCAGAGACTTTATAATTTACTTTTAGCACAGTATGATTTGTTTCTGCTATGCTGGTGAAGTTTGAAGAAATTTAGGTTTCATGTATTGGAAAATGTTCCATAAGCAAATAATACATAGTATGGCCACCCAGAGGAGAAAAAAATACCCTTTTAAAATTAAAAAAAAATTTGTTTCCTTTCTTTCTTTCTTTCTTTCTTTCTTTCTTTCTTTCTTTCTTTCTT